>NW_016209119.1:169-1972 GCF_001687245.7 Rhagoletis zephyria
AAAAAAAAACATTCCTAACACTTTAGTAAATATTAATCTGATTATGGACTTAGTATTAATTAAAAATAATTTCTTTTAAAATTGCGCAGGCTCGAAATTGATTTTAGAGCTATGGTCTAAAGGGCTTTTTTTCTTAGAATTTTATGTAGGATCCGAATCTGCTAGGAACGATGTCGAAAAAAAAATTGACCCGCCCTAATGTACATATATATATACTTGTAGGCATACATTTATAATTACGAAATTCCAACGAATATATTCAATATTCATGCAGCTGGTCGGCTGAGAAAGCTCAAAAAAGACCTACGATCCTTGCAGAGCTGATCACAGCCCAAGTAGTCCAGTATGTAAATCGAAAATCGATAGAAAATATCAGTTTTTTGAAAATCGAAGACAAACCTGATCTGACAAAGATCGCTACCAAATAAATGCTTTCAGGCACTATTTTTTCAATGAGACCTTTGTGCTGTGCATTGTAAATTTTGCCTTTCAAAAAGAAGCTTCAACTCCGGCTATTTCATGCAAAACAAGAGTAAGGCCAATCGCCCCACAAAAAAAAACCAAGGCCCCTTTTTTCTAATTTTTTGGACTGGGTATAACAGAAAATGTTAAACATACACACTTCCTTACACTAGGGGTATTCATATTACGTGATTAACTGCCGATAAACGCGATAAAACTATAACTTTTTATGAAATTTATAACTTTATCACGTTTATCGCCAATTTGTGACCGTAGATGAATACCCTTCCAATGAAAAAGGTTTTTGCTTATCAGAAAATGTTAGGTTTGCGTTCAATTTCATACTTGAAAACTTCAAGAATGATTGAAGGAACGAATTTTGTTTCGTTTCATTTTAGTCTGGTGCAACTGTCAGTTTTGTTGATAAACTTAAAAACAGGGTTACTTATACCGACATATGCATGTTTTCATATTTCCATATATACATACATATTTATATCAAGATTTTAGTTGGCATTTAAAAGGCCACAGGATGGGGTAAAAAGCAACCGTTTGATTTCTACACATCGCGAATTTACACGGCCACATCTCTGCTCACTGTTCATTTCAACCTCCTCTTCCTGAACCTTAGTTTTGATTTTATTGCTTCCACTGTATTGCAAAAAGGAGCTTTGAAATGTGGATAAATAAATCATAATACAAGTTTACAAAAATTACTTCAAATAATAATGAAAATTTGGCTACTAGACTAGCTATGAGCTGAGATATTAATTCATTCTTCATACTCCTATGCGGTAGGAATTTGAATAATAAAGGATGCTTTTTATAGCAGAAACTCCTACTGTACATAGCATGGGTAAGTATATCTATTCTGCCGTTAAATCCACATTAAGATATACTTTAGGTCAGAATAAAGGGGAAGATACCAATACACTATGGTTTAAATATCTTTTTTTTGGCCAAAACTAATTACGGCTAAATAGTAGAAGATTGAAAAAAACATGAGTTTTTCATTGATTGTCATATGATTTTCCACATTTTTTGTAAAAAAAACAACATGTAAATCCTTGACGAACGAGGGATCTAAAGTGGTCACTTTTAACTTGTAGTTTTATTAAAAAAGTTTGAATCCGGTTGTTTTAATAATCATTCGCTTTTCACCGCTTAGCAACAATTATTTTAAAAACTCATTTTAATTTAAAAATATATATATAAATTAAAATTGAATTAAAAAAAATTAAATGAAATTAAAAACATATATTTTTTAAAACCTAAAAATTTAATTAGAAAAAAAATTTTTTCCAAACCAGAAGAAAATAGTATCTAAAATTAAAAAAAAAA
>NW_016209120.1:0-1972 GCF_001687245.7 Rhagoletis zephyria
TTCTCTGAAAGGTTAATTTAACTAACGAGCATACTGCCATGAAGCTGAATTAGGTGCTCGCCACACATATTGTTTAGCTAGAGCACGGCCAATCTAACTCTTGACAAGGGTGCAAAAGAAGAAGAGGCAAATAGCAAAGCACTGCCTGCACTCGAACATTTCGTTTCAAAAATTTTGTTTCGTTCATCAGCGGAACGCCATCTAGAAGAAAAGCGGTGATGTAAAGAAGGAAAAGAGGAGACAAATTGATCGCTTTTCAAGGCATTGATGATGATGATGAAGTCCTTTAGGAGTTCATCAGTCAGCAGTCTAGGAATAACTGTATCATGTAACAACATACTAAAAGCAATTTCAAGAGTTTAGAGCAAGTAGAAACTTAAATAATAATAAAATGGAGAAATCTGCTAAGAGGCTGCCGTTGCAAAGGTCGACGGTCAAAGACGATTTTTGTACTTCCAACTGCACAAAGCAGAGCACCTCTCTTTTCCAACATTTAACGGTGAGCACAAAATGATGATGATAATAAAGACAAAAGGGGGGCAAAAAGCAAAATAATAAAATAAAGTTAAAAGGTGCACTTTGGCAGTGATTGACAGTCAACTCAACTCGGTCTCAGCAAGATCAATAGCAGCAACATCAGCAGCAGACTTGGACAGCATCGCCTGAAAAGGTGCTGATAAGTAGGTGAGACAATGGTCATTAGAGAGAGATTGAGAAAGACAGCTGATTACAAAACATAAAGACATTACATTTTGAGTCAAAAAGAATAGAAACCACGGAGAAAATGAAGATCATACGCTCTAAAACAAATTGATCGGCCAGAGAAGAAAACCTGTGCCCATTGCTCTATTCAATATTTTTTAATGCTCCAAAAGTAACAAAGCAAAATCAAAGTCAACGACTGCATCCTCTGAACATGGCCATAAAAAATGTTCATCGTTCGTCAACCGGTCGGTCATTAGAGCAGCAGCAGGCAAAGGCAAGTGAAGACAAGTGAAGACAAGACAAGTGATCACTGGTGAAAAGGCGAAGATTTTTGCTTTTTTTCCAGCAAAGATCGATTCATCTCTCAATCCCCTTCCCCTTCCCTTCAAAACGAGATGGCCTTTTTTGGCGCCTGCACAAAGACAAAGGAGTGACGCGACCAAGTCAAAGACAGACTGTGAACAATGCTGTGAAAATCAGCTACGGGCACTTTTTTGTGCCACTGCAACAAACTAGCAACCAGCGTAGAATAGCAGCAGCAGCAGCAGCCAATTAAAATTAATGAATTCGCCAAATTTAAGCGTGGAGAAGAAGGTTGTAAACACGCTGACACTGTAATAGAGAAGTGGAGAAAAATCTTCGCCGAAAAGAAACGGCGGTAGCACACTGTTTCAATCAAATCACTCCTCCGACGGTACTACCGTCACTGAGCTACTGAAAAAGCAAAAGCAAGAGAGAAGATGCGGCAGTAAAATGAAATAAAATAAAATAGACGGCGATGCTGATTTACAATAGTGAGATAGAGAGCCTGAGCGGGAACTTTGAGTGGGCGAAGAGTGGAGAGAAAGATGTGTTCGAAAGGAGAAGTTGCCAGTGGTGGTGTTAAAAAGGAAGGCGCATCATCCTCGGCTTCAACAACTTCAGAAGCGCCATAAAAGATGCCTTACCTTGATCAACACACTATCACCTTTTCGAAGGTGCGGGTAATGCTGCAAAGGAAGGAAATAGGTTAGAAGCAGTAGCCAACCGGACCTTTACCTCGTTCGCCGGCTCACCGTCTAGACACAACAGCTGTGACAACAATGTGTGCCCTGATTAATTAGCATTGGCCAATATTGCTGAATCATTGGACAAGATCTAATGGCAGCAGCAGCTAATTTTGAGTAGGCTGATGCGCCAAATGAAGACAAATACCGAAGCAGCTAAAAAGGTCTAAATCTTAAGGCAAGACTCCGTCGAATTTTTTAGTTTTACAGGTCTCTAATAG
>NW_016209121.1:0-1972 GCF_001687245.7 Rhagoletis zephyria
CAATTAAGCAAAACAGAATCAAATTAAAAGCCATAAATGCATTATAGCAGACAATAAACTAAACAGATTTTAAAAGAAAATTTAATATTTAACTTATGTGGCTTAGTTGTGGTAGGCTTGTTAAGTACTCCAACAAGTATTTGTGGCTTAAGCGTAATTAGTATTTGCCTTATGCCCTCATACCTCCAAATATACATACATACATACACCCTTGCATATGTATGTGTGAGCGAGTATCTAGCCTCTTAATCTTCCCTAGGTTTCGTCCCAAAATCTCCTTCCCGACTGAGTTCTCCTTCATTTTATTTCGATTTTTTTTTTGTNATCATTCACCACTTGAAATTTATGGATTTTATGCAATGACTTGTGGTTTTGTTTTGTTTTCATTTCCCTTCGTTTTTTTTTGTATGGCTTTCAATTGTGATTGGAGTGCTTCGGCTGCCACTTCATACAAAAGATAAATGCGTTTCTTTATTAAATGCATTGTGAAGTGCTATGCTTTGTTGTTATTTTGTTAGACATTATTGATGAATGAAATAAAATAATTGCGAAGAAAATGTAATAATTAAATGAACAGAAAATGTGGAAAAACCGAAAAAAATGGTGCTTAGGAAAGAGAGTAGTTTATTACGCATGTGATCATTACTATCAGTAACATTACAACTAATGTTATCATTACCAGTATCAGTACTAGTATTATTATTAGTACCAGTACCATAACCATTGTAGTAAGTTATACCAGTACCATTACAATTGTCATTATAATTAACTATAGCACAATAATTCCTTTACCATTACTTTTAAAATAAAATTTTTGATTTTTAAATACCATTACCATTCCAATTATAATTACCATTATTATAACCATTTCCAGTACCATAAACATTACAATTATCAATGCCAATACCTTTGCTTTGCCATTTCCTATACCATTTCTTTGCTATTACCAAGACTAGTACTATTATGGGTAATATTGCCGTTTGTATTACCATTACCGTTATCACCAGCAAACCCAATACTATTATCATTGCCGATAATATTACCATTACCGTTTCCATTACCACACAATTCCAATTACAATTATCATGTCCATTACCAATTCCATTACCATTACTTTTTATTTCCGTTATTATTTTAAATTTGGCAACCATTACCATTACCAATCCTATGTATTAGCCATTAAGATTACAATGTGACTATCAAGTCACGGAAACTGATTTCAATCGGAATTTCGATGTCTATTTTCCAAAAAGAAGTGACTGGGAACTTAGTATTGCTCTTAGCGATGACAAAATACCCATTTTCACGGACGGCTCCAAAATGGTCGTCGGAACAGGATCTGGAGACTTATATCAGGAGTTATCTCTGAGAGAGTCGTACAGAGTTCCGGATCACTGCAGTGTTTTTCAGGCTGGGATATATATGCAATCGATATGGCGGCAAGGCTGGTGGGCATGATCGACCTAGCTCCATCTAAACTTGCCTTTGTCGTTGACAATCAAGCAGCTATCAAAGCCTTAGGGTCGGAAACGACCAACTCTATATGCGTTAAGGAATGCCGAAGATCCCTACAAACTCTACAGCAACACATAATCAACCTTTACTGAGTCCCGGGCCAAAACGGTGTCCCTGGAAATGAGGAAGCAGACGAATGTGCTAGAAAGGGATCTGGAATAGGCCTTAAGGAAGCGATCCAGATCGTGAAACCTCCCCTGCGGTTTCTGTGAGGTCGAAAGAGTGACCAAGGCAGCCACCAACAGCAGGTGGGAAAATCTGCACACCTGCATGGGATCGCGATCGCTCTGGCCACGGCTCGACGAACGAAGAACAATAAGTTTATTAAGGCTTTCAAAGCCAAACTTTAAGTTTCGCACAGGAATACTAACGGGACACTGGGCCATTGGCCACATGGCCGGCAGGTTTGGAGCACCGCATAACGATTTCTGTAGAAGCTGTAGAGATGAGGAGGAGG
>NW_016209122.1:0-1972 GCF_001687245.7 Rhagoletis zephyria
AAATGTGCGAATGCTAGACATACTAGAGGGCTGCATGAATTCATTCTTCACTTCTAGCCAAACAGAGTACAGTAGATTTGAATATTTTACTTCCGATACAAAAAACTTTTTTTTTTTTTTTTTTTTTTTTTTTTTATTTTTTTTTTTTTTTTTTTTTTTTCACTCTTTTCTTTTNTTTTTTAATTGTATAATTTATTTCTGTCTTGTTGTTTTACAAAGAAAAATCTTGTTTAAATTTCATTTAATTTTTAAATACTTTATTAATTTACTTTTTTCAATTAAATTTTTGTCTTTCTTTACTTAAATTTTAATTGTTTTAAAAAATGTATATTTTTTTTTATATCATTTAATTTTTAAAACCTTATTTTATTTATTTATTTATGTTTCTTTTTTTATAATTTAATAATAATAATAATAGATTGGCGCTTACACATATGTTAGTGTTTGGGCGAGCTTCTCCTCCGATTTGTGACGTGCGCCTTGTGATGTTGTCACACAAAGCGGAGGGACCTACAGTTTTACGCCGACTCCGAACGGCGATTGTATTTTTATGAGAAGCTGTTTTTCCTGGCAGAAATACACTCGGCGGTTTGCCATTGCCTGCCTAGGGACGACCGCTGTTAGGAAAAAACCTTTTCTCTATATTTTTTGCGATGTTACTTTGACCAGGGCTTGAACCCAGGCGTTGCGGAATGGAAGCGTGCACTGCTTACCACTACACCACAGCGGCGGTTTTTGGCCTTATAACAATTATATTCAACAATTTTATTGAGCTTGGAGCTTATTTTATTTTTTTCAACTAAATTTTTGTCTTTCTTTACCTTAACTTTTAGTTTTTGTTGTTTTAAAATCATAACAGTCTTTGAAGGTCATTTAATTTTAAGAAACTTATTTTATTTTTTTTTTCAATTGAATTGTTGTCTTTCTTTACTTTAGTTGGTTTAAAAAGAAAAATAAATTTTTTTCATTTGATTTAATGTTTATGAACTTTTTCTATTTGTTTCTTTTTTAATAATTATTATTTTTTTTTCATTTCATATTTTAATTGTCTTTGATTTTAAGATCTTATTATTTTAAAACGCAAAATATTTTTTTTATTTAATTTAGTTTTTAGAAACTTATTGTATTACTTTTTTCAGTGAAATTGTGTTCAAAAAAAAAAAATATTTTTAATAATATTTTGAGCTCAATATAAATTGTTGAATATTTTTAATTTCATTTAAATTTTTTGAACTTGTTTCCATTTTTAATAATTTTTTTTTTTAATTTACTTTTTGATTTTAAGATTTTATTATTTTAAAAAGAAAAAAATTTAATTTCATTTAATGTCTAGAAAATTATATATATTTTTTTTTGCCTCTTTAAATTGTATTTTATTTTTACGAAGACTTTCGAGAGACTGTGTTGAGCTGAAAAGTGGTTGCCAGAATCGCTTCTGAATAAATTTCAAATTTCAAATCACACCAAATATTGGTTCCTTCTTCGATGCTTACCATTTAACAATTTTGGCTATTTATATGTACATATTTAATAAAAACATTTTCATGCCCACAAAGCCAACGAATTAAAAATTCGGAAAATTGGCTAAGGTCACTGCAAGCCAATTGCAGGCATTCATTGGGCGATATTTCAAAAAAAAAACAAAAATAGCAGATTCATAAGCTGTTAGATAGTGCATGTAAATAAGTTTTTATGCAGTGTGCTGGCATGCATGTGTGCAAACTGTTGTGTGTGCGTGTGTGTGTGTGTGTTGGCGCTGCTCTACATTCACAATGGCGCCACAATTGATTGAGGAGGCGAATGAGCCAATGGCAACATTTATCTATTCACTTGCTGTTTCCGTATACGTATGTACATATGTATGTATGCACATAGATAGATATGGGTGTAGGTATATACATACAGATGCATGTGTATTTGCATTGCAATTCAATTAATTTGACTAAGTTAAGACAGATTGCTGAGTCGTCGG
>NW_016209123.1:0-1395 GCF_001687245.7 Rhagoletis zephyria
AACAGCTACAGCAAACTTCTTCGTATCTTCGCTTACGTCAGACGGTTTACTTCGTCGCTTCGTCATCGTTTTGTTGAATATGGACCGATTACTGCCAGAGAACTAGACGACTCGTTGTTGACTGTATGTCGATACATACAGCTCGTAGCGTTCGCCGATGATCATAAGTCACTGCACACATCTGGAGTTAGTCGTAGTACTAAGCTCCATCAATTATCGCCATTTCTACACGACGAAATAATCCGGGTTGGTGGAAGAATTTCGAACTCATCGTTGCCTTGGGCCACAAAGCATCCAATACTTCTTCCAAAAACGCACCCATTCGTGCGTACCCTCATTGAAGCGTTTCATCGTCAACACCTCCATGCAGGTTGCCAAACTCTGTTGAGCATTCTTCGCGATAGATTTTGGATTATCAATGCTCGAAGCATCATCAAACAGGTAATTCACAACTGCATTTTGTGTTATCGCAACAAACCCAAACTGGAACAACAGCTCATGGGCGCACTTCCTCGAGAACGTGTGCAACCTGCTCAACCCTTTGAAGTAGCTGGTGTAGATTATTGCGGCCCTTTGACGATCACGCAACGCATCAGAAGCAAGGGCCCCCTCAAAGTGTACATAGCGCTGTTTATCTGCTTCACAACAAAGGCGGTGCACCTGGAGTTGGCACCAGACCTAAGCACACCATCGTTCATTGCCGCCCTAAAGCGCTTCATTGCGCGCAGATTCAAATGTCGAACAATCTTCTCTGATAATGCAACAAATTTCGTCGGGGCAAATCGAGAGCTGCGAGAGCTTTTATCTGCATTCACGTCGCAACAGCACATCGATAAGGTTCAATCATCGCTAGCTGGAGAAGGCATAGAATGGAGATTCATACCCCCACGGTCACCCCACTTCGGTGGGCTATGGGAAAGCGCAGCAAAGCGTGCCAAGTATTATCTACGGCGCGCTGTCGGCTCTCATCTGCTCACATTTGACGAGCTACACACGGTTTGCTGCCAAACGGAAGCGATGATAAACAGCCGCCCACTAACGCCTTTATCTTCGAGCCCCGACGATCTTCGTGCGCTTACCCCTGCGCATTTCTTAGTTGGCAGAAGTCTCACCACTGTCATCGAACCATCGCTTCAACAAACTTCTACCGGATTACTCGCCAGGTACCAAATTGTTCAATCAGTACAACAAGGCTTTTGGGAACGATGGCGGCAGGAATATTTAAAGGAACTCCAGCAGCGCACAAAGTGGAAGACTACATGTCAAAATTTGCAGAAGAACGACATGGTTCTTATCAAGGAAGAATCCACACCACCTATGAAGTGGCCACTGGGTAGAGTGGTCGATAATTTCGCTGGCAAAGATGGTGCAGTACGAGTGGTTCTTATCAAAACC
>NW_016209123.1:1815-1972 GCF_001687245.7 Rhagoletis zephyria
TTCTTATCAAGGAAGAATCCACACCACCTATGAAGTGGCCACTGGGTAGAGTGGTCGATAATTTCCCTGGCAAAGATGGTGCAGTACGAGTGGTTCTTATCAAAACCACTGATGGAACATATAAGAGAGCCATAACTCGTGTATGCAAGCTACCTAT
>NW_016209124.1:0-1972 GCF_001687245.7 Rhagoletis zephyria
CTAATGCATGAAAATCCTAACCTCAAAAAAATCACCCGTTACATTTATAGGAGTACATATGTACATATGTATTCATGTTCACATATGTTTGTGCTTAAAAGCGTGACGTTGCATCTATCATATCCAGGAAGCGTTCGAAATTAAAAAAGCAATTTTAAATAGCTTGCAATTCATTTCAGTAAAAATAAAAAAATTTTGTATGTAATAACGGGAACTGACGGCAATAATAATAATAACTGACATGCACTTGCGTCTGACGCATGCATATCGTCGTTTAAAGTACAAAACCGCGTATCATCATTCTGCAAAACCGCGTAACTGACATTGACTGCCAAAAATAGGATTGGCTCACACAAGCTCTTGGCTCAATCCTTATCCATTCGTCCTGAAATATACTATACAGAAATGCGATTGCTTTATAAAAAAGAGAATCACTTTGAAATATGAGTGTTTTTACGTTCTAGAAAATAATTTCTACAAGTTCACATACGTGGTTTTGCATTTTGTTGATACGCGGTTTTGCACTTTAAACGACGATATGTACATACAAATATACAAAACAACTCAGTGGGTCAAGCATGCAATAAGAATGCCTTCTTTTTTACTTTTTGAGGAGAAAAGACTTTCTTTCTGTAGGCAAAATTTACACCAAACAACACTGGCTGAATAAAAAATTTAACTTGATCCCAGACACGCCCCGACATTCGTGCTGCGATTGCTTTCTTGATTTGACATTTTTCGCTCTGGATATTTTAGAGGGAAGCTCTTATTGAAAGCCCTTAGTATTTTTGTTTCGATTGTTTTGAATGTGGTAGTACGGTTAAGGGATGACTTCATCATTTCACTCAAAAAATCATAGTCTTCTTGATTAGTGATATAACCACCTCAGCGATTGTGGTCGAGACCAATAAAACATCAGCACCAGTCTTTTCTCTTCTGCGCCAACTGACGAAAATTGGAAATGACGGACGAAGTATCATCTGGTATTTTCACCGCAGGCTAGGCCTCCCTATTGCTCTGCTAACAGCATCGTGCTCCGTTTTGTATACAGGAAAACGCCACAGGGGCTAAATCTAGAGGAAATGCTGGATGAGAAAGCAATTTTTAACGATTCCATGCAAATTATGGTATTGTACCTGCATTGACAAAGGTCCCAGTCTTCATCAAATATGGTAATTTTTGCTTCACAAATAACGTTAGATATGTCCAAAAGCTCAGAATAATGCCTTCTAGTTTTCATTTCTCCCATTTCACTTCTCATTTAACCCTACCACCGCTTGTCGACTTTGACCCAGATTAAAAAGATTCGGGAATTGCGTAGATTCCTTTGCATTCGACATGCCAAGGCCAGAGAAATCTTTGTATTCTTAAACGCTTAACCCTTTCGCGTACACCAAATTTTTGGAAAACGTTCACAGAACAACAATACCAGAGTTGTAAAAATTTGCAATACATTTTTTTAGCAATCAATGATTGTGCTAATAATAGGATTACAATCAAAATTGATTGCAATTTTCTGATTGTAAAAACTACAATCAATTTAATTGTAAGGTCATTTGATTGCAATGATTGTGATTGCAATCAAATCTCTGATTCAATCAAACATTTTAATTGCAATCTCAGNATTGTGATTGCAATCAAATCACTGATTCAATCAAACATTTTAATTGCAATCTCAAAAATGCAGTAATTTATTCATGCTTTTTTTAATAAAGAAATTGAGAGCGTAAAAGCAAAATAGAACGTGAAATTGCGAAAAAGGGAAAACTAGCAGAAAAAGTTATGGAACACAAAACTAGTAAAAACTTGCAAGTGAGTAGTAGTTTCACCGTTTTGACATTCTGTTCAGTTTTAAACTCTGTGCTTTACACGCAAGCACTTACACAGTTTGGTACATCATTAATATTTTGATTTCCTTTTTGACTTTTGACATTTATTCTTCTTCTTCCGCTAGCTAATGCATGCATGCATG
>NW_016209125.1:0-149 GCF_001687245.7 Rhagoletis zephyria
ACTAAATTCCAAACTACGTTCATAAATCCGACGAGGTACTTCTTGGCTTAAAGGCGTATTTTACAACGCTTTTATCAACTTGCAATGTTGTGTTCCAGAAACTTTCAATGTTGTGGATCCAGAAACTTTCAATGTTGTGTGTCCGACAC
>NW_016209125.1:243-1972 GCF_001687245.7 Rhagoletis zephyria
ATTGTTTATAATGACTTTTGCTAAAATTTCAAAATCAAAAGTTATCAAAACAAATTCTATGGGACTGAGAAGTATTATTTTCTACTTTTTAGTCCATTTATAAAAGCGTTGTATATTAAAAAGTTTTTTTTATATTATTTATTTATATTATTTTGTGCTTGCCAGTCCACCGCCTACTAGAAACTGGGCTTCATTGGTCAATGCCGATTTTCTCAGTTGCATTTTACCATTAGTAAATATTGGACAGCCATCCCGAAATGATATGCCAGACAATCGATGAACATATGGTAAAATTCAAGGGAAGGAAATCATGAAACAGTATATGAAAGGTAAACCGATTCTACTTGCGCCCTCAAATCAAAGAGATCATAGAAAAGGCGCAAGTCGAATCGGTTTACCTTTCATATACGTACATTATTTAGGGTTAAATAAAGATGCTTTTTCCATGTCTGCATTGAAACTCCGAGCACATCTGGCTATTTAAATAACTTATTCTTTTACCAACCACAAAATGGCGTCATTAGAAGCGGTGAGAGGCGGTCCTAAGCGCAAAAGCGGAGCGGGACATAAGAGGTTTGTTGTTTGCTACAACGAAAGCTATGACCATCGAACAAACGTCTCTAAGATTTGGAGATTTCAGGGTTGGTGTAAGTGTGCTAATATTTGTTGGTTTCTTTGTTGGAAAGAGAAAAGTTGCCCCCAACTCCTCAGAAAATTCTGGATATATATACATAGCTCCATCTAATACAGAAATATTGCAACAAGATAGGAGAAAAAAAGTTAAATTTTTTCGACTTTGGGGTAGGGTTACCAGACGTCCTTTAGAAGGACATGCCCTTCTTTTTGCCTAAAAACTAAATGTCCCCCTTTATGACTGAAAAGTGCTCCTTGTTTGCATTTTATATTTTAGGCATAATACAAAGCCAATTTTTTTTGTTAGTAATTTTTGATAATGTTATCTTTGTCTTGTAGTCACATTTGCATTGTAGTTTTTTTTTCCTTTTTGAATAATATCTTCGAAGAACCTCTTACACACTACAAGCAGCATTGCATTTTATCGGCAACAATGAGTTGTATGTAGCTATGCCTTTATACTGGAAAGTTTATTCAGCCAAAAAAAATTTTAAAAAGCAACGCGATTTTTAGCGCCTTGAAACTCGTACTTTATCCTACTTAAATTAAATGGGCTATAAAATTGCATATCTAATTCTAAAATTTAAAATGTGGATTTATATGGTGCTTCCTGTATAATGCCGCTTTTTCTTCCTTTTGAATCTTACCTGGAGTGTCCTTTTTTGTTTCAATTTTTCTACCAAGCTAAATGTTCATTTGGTAACCCTATTATGGGTCGGCTTTAGGTAAAGGGAGGAATCCGTCCTTAAGATTAAGGTACTTTCTGAAAGCTGCAATAACTATAATTATCTCCTGAACCAGAACTTTTCAAAAAAAATCGCCGCCATAGCTTCTTTAGGGAAAATGTATATGGTAAAGGATAAAAATTAAATCCTAGGTTATTTTGGTATGAACAGTACATCATCATGTGCATGGTTCAATTTATGGTCCTAGCAACATAAAAAAAAATTATTCAAATGGCGGTTGCCCCTCGGCAGACAATGGCAAACCTCAGAGTGTACTTCTGCCGTAACAAAGCTTCTCTAGATGTGGAGTAAAAATGTAAATCACTCTCGAACACGCAGAAACATTTAAACAGTTCATTTTTGAATTAAAT
>NW_016209126.1:0-1972 GCF_001687245.7 Rhagoletis zephyria
AAACATGACAGCTGTCATGTTGTTGATTGTGTTTTGTTTTTTTTTTTTTTCTAGTGTTATTTTTTATTATATTATTATTATTATTTTACTCTCCTTTTCGCTGAGTTTTTTAGACCTTAGATAAATTTGTATAAATTATAAAATCTATTTACATATTTTACCTGAGCTTTTTTTGTATTTAGGTATTTAGGCGCGAGAATAATTTTTTTTTCTGCCTGTGTTTTCTATTATCTTCACTACATCTTTGGCATGACATTGTTACCATGTTAACTAGGTAAACATTAAACGTTAGTATGGATGATGATAACTTAAGGATTAAAAAAAATATTGACTAACAAACGGTTTAAGCTGCGCTGTATTTTTCTTCTTTTAACAGCTACCTGTCAATTCAATTAGAAACACCAAGGACCAAAAAATTATTTTTAGTATGCAATGTTGAAGTGCTACTTATCTTACCAATCCATAGAACCTTGTTTTCAAGAGCTTTCGAATGCGGACACTCACAGTGCCAACCAAGAAAAGGAACAAAAAAAATTGTTTGAAACTTTTCTATTTATATAGGTCCCGAGTTCAGAGCAACTCGAGTGTATAAACCTGTGTTAGCTCATAGAAAGTTCAGGACGGTAGCCAAAAAATGTATTTCTTGTTCTTCTCAAGTTATTCCTCGGATCAAAAGTAGTTTAATGCTTCCAAGCCAAATGAATCTAATTATAAAAAAAAGGAACTTGGGTATACAGAGACAATGGGTCGTATGAATAAAAACTAAGCAATTGCTTTTTCTTAAAATTTCATACCGTTTACTTCAATTTTGTTTGAATAAATGGAGTAAAATGTCTGATATTTAAGAAAAAGCAATTGCTTATTTTTTTATTCATATGGCCCATTGTAGTTGAAGGCTTTCGAAGCTTCACCTAATTGTGTTTAAAGCTAAGTGTACATGGTAGAGAAATTTTGCTAGAGTTTAACTGAAATAAAAGTCTTCTCCGTCAATTAATTTTACACGGCAGAGCAAGTCTATGAGATATTCACTCTAGCTAGAGTGAAAATATAGAAATCTCAAGTTTTCTCTATCATGTAACCTACACCCTATATACACGGCGGACAATTGTCAGCACTCCCCTAGAGTTAGTTTTCTGTCTCGAATTGTTGGCAACGCTTGTTGTATGCAGTGGCGGATTTGCCCTAAGGCCCAATTTGTCCGGACCTAGGGCGGCCAATATGGCAAAAAAATACACACTGATGGTAACAAGACACACACGACCCAAAGTAAATAAAATTTAGTGGCATTTAAGCTTTAAAAGCTAAATGGTCGTAAAGCGTGGTTGATGAAATTGACATGCCCACACCTATCCTTAATCAAAAAGAAGTTTAATGAAAATGCCTAATGAAATGGTTCACCGCATCTTATTCCAGCTATTTCATAGTTTCAAAATCCGTTCCGAAGGAAATCCTATCTGATCGTTTAGCAGTTTTTTCAACAGTTACTCTTTTCGATCTTAAAATATTTTTTCGGGCCCAAGTAACAATANTATTCCAGCTATTTCATAGTTTCAAAATCCGTTCCGAAGGAAATCCTATCTGATCGTTTAGCAGTTTTTTCAACAGTTACTCTTTTCGATCTTAAAATATTTTTTCGGGCCCAAGTAACAATATCCTTTTTAAGTCACTTTTTTCGTCTTACGTAAATTTTGTATGTACGCGTAAGTCTTAGTAGTAAAACAATGGAAAAAATAAGTTTGAGAAGTAAACACGACGAAAATCGGTAAAAAGTGTGTTGCTCTTGTGAAAAAAAAAAATTGTTTTTAGCAATCATCAAAGTAATAATGCCATCAGCGAGAAATATGAGAATCTTAAAAAAAACATGTAAATGCAATTTTGAAGTGTCTTATACTCGATTTCCTCTCGGAATTTGTGGAACATGTCGTCGTACTTTAAAAAACTTATGGAAATTTAAAAAATGATCATGAGCAGT
>NW_016209127.1:0-1972 GCF_001687245.7 Rhagoletis zephyria
ATTTTAAGACGTCCACCAAAATATTTCGGAAAAACATTAAGATTTAAGCAAGCTGGACCGATTTGAAAATACCTCTAAAAATCAAGTTTTTTATGAATAAAAATAGTTTCTTAAAGAATTTTTTGAAAAAGGTCCCCTCAGATGACCAATTAGATTAAGCTTAAAAAATCTGCATAAAAATATTTAAAAATCTTTTCAACTGAACCGTAAGAATGAGGTTGTTGATGCTGTTTTTTTTACTTATTTCAAAGATTGATTTACGAAAAACTTTAATAACTGGGTCAAACATGTTCTGATTTAGACTTATGGGATCTCAGTAGAAAATTATTTTCACACTGGGTTTATTTCTGGCCAAAAAAACGTCATTCGTGTCCCGTCTTGTTTCTTAATTCAACTTTGAATGACCTTCGTTCATCCTACCTTTCTCTTCCATCCTTTGAATGAGTCTATTAGCAAAGAAATAAAAAGGGTGAGAAAATACCGTTCCGGAAGAGTTTAGATTCAGTTTTTCAAGTTTTTCCTATACCCATCTTCCGAAATATTTTGGTGGACGTCTTAAAATATAATAGATTTTATAATTCCAATGGAAAAATAGTACAGATTTTTTTTATATGGGGAGTGATGCAGTCTAATGTGCATACATATAAATCACAGTTTCAAAGTTTAAGGTACCCACACATATGTGCGATTCTGTCGGTGCGAATCCGTACCGACGAAAATTACAACAATGCAGACCACAGTTTTAAATTAACAGCCACACACTTACGCGATTTTGCTGCAACGATTTATTCGAACATTCACCGTTCTTCTTTTAGTCGTGCCGAAATCGTAGACTGCCGCGTTTCGAGAACGAAAAATGCCAATAGACGGATTTTATAAGATTGAAACAAAAATGAGCGTAAAAAAAACAAAATATGTTTGATGTAGTAAAGTTAATTTTATTTTTGTTGAAAAATCCCACCATACAAATTATGAGAAGTAGGCAACAATCGTCAATGGCAACAAATTGGCAACTTACCGGTTTATTGCCGTGGTGACAAATCGGCAACGTCATTCTTTCATGTCATTTCGGAATAATTAAGTTATCAAAAATTCCCAAACTTATAAATTTCGTGTCAAAAGTATTATTCACAAAAAGTCTAATTTACTCCCGAGACAGGATTGAAAAAATAGGAAGTTTCTATGTTACAATTTTGCATACAAAAAACAAATGAAGTATTAAAAAGAATCAAATTATTCCAAAAAACGACTCATTCAGGTAATAAGAAAACGACTCGCCTAGGTGAGTTGCCTTCGGCGGACGTTTGGTGAAAAGAAATCGATACGATGGCGATATTACCGGTAGTAAATTTGTTTCCGAGGGCGACACGTTTTCTTATTGCCGGCAACAAAAATTTACTGGTGGGATATTTTTTGTTAGACTATAATTCAACAAATCCTAAATATTTGAATTTTTTAACCTGAATATTTAGAGAATTTGGGGGGATGCAGTTCTATAGCCCATACATTTTCGGTCTAATGAAGTGCAAGTTTCTACCGGCTTTTTTAGCATTTGAGTTTCGTTGTGAAGGTGGTGCGGTAGCGAGTCATCCGGTTTCGGTCCGGAGGGCCGTGTTGTGGCATGTAGCTACGTCCTCTGCACCCTGCTAGTCCCCTGCGACCACACGGGCGCTGCAGAGTTTAGAACCGGCCGAACAATTTGGCCTTGTATGTTGCCAACAACGTATGTTTGTATTTGTCCCAGGTGCTGCCGGCTAGCGACGTGAAGGCAGCAATCGAAGGTAACTCCCTGAATGTTGTTGAGGCGTTTTACAGGCTCTTTAAGTGCTGGTTCGCACCTTCGCGTTGTGCGAGCTGGTAGCCGTGGGTGGGGCTGTTTGGCTTTAATAACAAGGTGCCACAAAGCTTGTGGTGCCCTGTAACGCCTGAGCAGGTTCTTCGATTGCAAGAGTTGCACTTAACTGAAGCGGAG
>NW_016209128.1:0-1972 GCF_001687245.7 Rhagoletis zephyria
TTGATGATTTTTAATTTCAAATGATTTCACAGTTTTACAGCTCTGGTACGTACATACAAGTAAAATACAAATAAATTTAAGTAACACATACATAAAAAAGCATTGCAATTGCATCANAATTCAATGAAAACATAATAGCATAAAATTGATGATTTTTAATTTCAAATGATTTCACAGTTTTACAGCTCTGGTACGTACATACAAGTAAAATACAAATAAATTTAAGTAACACATACATAAAAAAGCATTGCAATTGCATCATCCGCGTCTTTCTTTTCCATGTTTACGCTTTGAGTACAAAATCACTTATGAGCCGCTCGTCGTCTGTAGCAAACGACAGCGAGCATGTTGGCGCATATGTGCGCGCAGCTATTCGTCGTGTGTAGCCAGTTTGATGCAGACAAATTTTGTTTGCCAAATTAGATGGCGGCTGTTTAAACTATGTTCACATTACCAACATAAAATACTTAGTTTCGTTTAAAATACCTCACTAAATTAAGTGCGTTCATACACGCGATTCTTTATTTGTCTTGACAGCTTTGTAGCAACCCTGTGTTATTGTTTATTTAACCAAAAGAGATCGCGAATGTGAGCAATTGCGTATATTTTTATATTCTGAGTTGTTTGTGGTAATTTTTTAGATTTTAGATGAGTGATCAAAAGAGAATGCTTCTGGAAATATTTTACAAACTACCACGCGCGATTATTAAAAACAAAAACGTCCAAACACGATGACATATCAGTTATCGGACACTACTTTTTTCGATTATTATCGATAAAATTAGAGCCGACACTGATTTGTTCGTGATTTGGTTCTTGGTTTAAGATAAACTACGTACTTTCAACTTAATTTACTGAGACACTTTACAAGGCGAAATTACGTAGTTTGTACTTAATTTATGCGTAAATTAAGATTGGCCTCTAAATTACGCCAATGGGAACATAGTTTTAGTTTGCTCCGAGGTGGTTATGTCGAGTTTGGCACAGGGTTGCACGTTCATTATGGTTTTCATGGCTATTGCCAACACGAAATGAGAATTTTGTGTATAGCAACAATTGTCTAAAATTTTTGTATATGACAACACCGAATTTGCTGCAGTTTGACCAAACAAAATTAGTTTGCTGTGAGAGTCGCCAAACTCGCTCCCACCAAGTTTGCTGCAACAACAATTGCACGCAGTTTGCCAAACAAAATTTCTGCATAACACCGACCAAAGGCCACGTCACGGCCAGTTGCTCTCAGCTCGATTGGCGCAATCTTGTATTCTATCATTCTTGTTTCTGGGCTATTTTGGGCACACGCGGGATTCTGCGTTGCGTACGGGAGAACCTCATGAACCAAAAATACAAGATCACGTAAGAACGCGACGTTGTATTTGTAACTGGTTTTGAGAAAAAAGTTTGCGAAAGCGGGTTCGTCAGCTGAGCGTTTGTTTACATCACAAGCACCACTATTTTACACTTTTATTCAAGTAAAGAAGAGTTAATTCAACATGACAACACATTTTAAAGCATTTTGTTGCATCATTTTACCTAAATTGTGCGTTTAAAGTGGCTGACAATAATTTTGTTTGGTTTGTTTACTTTTCGCTCGTCTTCCAGTGAAACAAGATGGCGTAGAATCCGCTAAAAAAATCAACTTTTTTCACTCTCTTGTTCATGAGAGAACCTAGTTGCTTGGCGCTTGAAGAGCCTATTGTTACGATTATCCTTGAAACCTCGTCCGGATATCCCAAATCTCTCGGTAGACAGCAAGCTACAAGTAAAGTGAGCAGAGAAGCGAGTTTCGAATAAGCAAGATATAAGTTTAATTGTGTTACCAAGTTTAGTTAAGCGCTGTTATCGCTTTAACAAGTATTGTAAAGTGTTTTTACTGTTTTAGCGAGTATTGTAAATTGTTTGTTGTACAATAAAGTTAATCGTACTACAATTTGGTCATCGATTGCATTTATTTAACAATCCAGCGATACGA
>NW_016209130.1:0-1971 GCF_001687245.7 Rhagoletis zephyria
AAAAAAAAAAAAAAAACAAATAAAATATGCAACAACCAAACATATACATCTGTTATCTTGCTCTCTGTAGTAAAAATTTCGGACATGAAGAGCTTGAATGGACGGGCTGTTTTGCGTACCCCCAGAATTCCGTCGACTAACAATGTTACCGCGTATTTCTGGCGGTAACTTCGAAACTACATAAGCCTTTCTGATTTAGTTAGTTGTTTTAGGGTTTAGGAACAATACTGTTTGGGTTTGAAATAAAAAAATTACTTTTAAATTAATTAATTTTTGTTTCTTCATGAAAATCATTAAAAATTCTAAGATGAGTATGTCATCAGGTCTCTCATTATACAGCCCGCGTAGTTTTCCCCTTAAAAAACTAATTTGTGATTTGACTAGGTATTAGGTACTAGCTACGCTACTAAAATAAAATAATAGAAAAAAAAACTCCATCATGTAAAACTTCAGAGAAATTTCCTTTTTTCATTTTGAAAATTCCAAAAACCAATGAAGGGGTGAAAAAAGCTAAATGTCACAGGCCTGTGTTATTGACTGCTGACATTGCCGTGTAAAATGTTTTACAATGAAAAACCTAACTTTAATCCGCTGTCCACAAAATATGAATTCGTAACTTCTCTTTTTTGCATTATATTGGTCAATACTTGTACTAGGAAAAACTATTACCACAAAGCAGCAATCAGCGCTTCTAGTTGTATGGAATTTGTTTAGCTTTTGTGTGTATTCAAAGCACTTCATAATTTTCTAACTGCAGATGAATCTAACTCAGTTTTGCCAACGAACTCTTAGGCCATTATTTATACATTTTGTGATGCAACAGCTGCTGTTTGTCCAGATAATGGTCAACCCTTGCATGATTTAATAGAAAAAATGCCAAATTAACTATATTTCCTGTTAAGTTTTAAGCTTGAAAAGTCATACACATTCCACTGCATTACGAACATAAATAGTTGGCATAACTAAGAGCCATCGTCTTTTTTTTTTTTTTAGAAAGGTAGTAAATCTTCATNAATAAAAGTTCGAAATACTATTGTAACAAAATAAAAATGTGAAAAATTACTCACGCTACACAGTTAAATAAGATGTGCTTGACGTTGACAATTTTTGCATGCCACATACATATTGTCGACTTTTGTTGTTTGTATTATTTTTGTTTTTTTTTTGTCTTTCGTCTCTGCTCCAAAATGGGTTTTGGTGGTTTAGTGTCGTTAAGGCAATAAAATGGACACAAAATGCCCCAACAAGTTATGTTACATAGAAATACCGTCCAAGCAGCACTGATGGCAATGACAATAGCGGAAACAACGCCGTAAGCGTTAAAATTAAGTGCCTACACTGGTAAAGTTAGTGGAATTTTTAACAGGTCTCCGAGGCGGGCGAAGACTGTGTGTGTCATGTTATATGCACATATATACATAAGCATGTATATACAGATAGGAGTACATATATGTATGTACATTGTAAATGCAATTGCTTTCCCAAATGCTTTTTTTTATATTTCATTATTTTTTCTGTTGTCACTAACTTCTTGGAAGCTACCGCTTCGACACTACGAAAAATAAAAAACAAAGAGCGTAAGAAAAAATATATCTACAGATATATGCATGTCTATGCTTAAAAAATGTATTAACATAACTACGTACATATCCCGCCATTGTGTAACTTACGAGAAAGTCTAACCGGGCGGCAGTTGGTCCGTGTATTTGCCATGAAATCGAAAGTGTTAATTTAGATCAAGTAAATAGTTTAAAGAATAAATAGTCAGTGTTAAAGTAAATATGTTAGTAACTTAAAATGAAAAAAAAAAATTGCTAACCGTATGAAATTCGATAACTATTTTATTCAGCCGTAATGGATGTGGTCTGAGCTATTTGAGATTTGTTCTTATTGTTTTGAGAAAACACTGTGGGCAGGACTGGTTCAAATGGCACTTAATTTTTCAATTTGGCACAAAGCACCAAAATGGCA
>NW_016209131.1:0-1971 GCF_001687245.7 Rhagoletis zephyria
ATAAAAATTCGAGTATTTTTCTCTTATTAATTCGTCTTAAAAACCCTTTACAGTTGTTTTTATTTTTTCAGTCCTGGTTGACATTGTCATGGAAACACCCATATGAAATCAAGCCCATACTCATGGAGAAAATTGGGGCTATTTGAAAAGGGGACGTGAGGCCTACAAACGTGCCGACTTTTAGCTATCTTTGAATGTATTTATTATTCTTCTGTAGGTGTGTTTGTGAGTGAAATCCCTCTAAATGGTTGTACGGATTTTAACGAAATTTTTTGTGTGTGTGAGTGGGTCTCTAGATGGTTAAGTTTCGCAATTTAATCCGCCAGTTGGCGCTGTAGTTGCGTTATTACTAAAAATCTTATTTATGATCCGATATTTTAAATATGTATTGCTAATGGTAAGAGCAATACTATTGCAAAAACGTGCTGCCAAGTGGCGCTGGAGTCGAGTTATTACTAACGAGTACGAGCAGCGCTGTCTTCGGCTATGCCGAAGGCTTCATACCTTTCATGAACATCTGAAAATTTTACTTTAACAGATTACTGCATTTGAAACAATCTATGTATTCACAGCATACATAGATAGAGGAGATACATATATAAAAAATCATATCTAAACAATCAGAGATATGGAAGATATCGGTATGTAAACCGGTAACACAATTTAATGGGTTTAGCTTCCTACATAGAGAAGATATATCGCAAAAACTGGTATCTGAACAATCAAGGGTATAAGAGATAAAGCTTATACAGCATAGATTTTGAGGATTTTCTCAGTAGACTCTGTATTATTATTTATAAAATAGATTACGAAATTTATCGATTTTAGCCAAATAAAAGAGTTTTTTAGTAAAACTCCATATCTGAACAATCAGTTGTATGGAGGCTATAGGTTAAGCCACTCGATCTTCGCCATTTTCACTGTAAGTATTTTTTTGATAATGGGTGGAAATATTGCGAAATTTCGTGTTCCCAGCTGCAAAGATAGAGGAGTTATAACAGAAAATCGCATATCTAAACAATCAGTTGTATGGGAGCTACATATATGTAAAAGTGACCCGATCTTTGTTATTTTCACTGTAAGTATTCTGTTAATAATGGGCGAAAACGGTGCGAATTTTCATGTTCCTAGCTGCATAAATGGAGAAGTTACGGCAAAAAATCTCATATCTGAACAATCAGTTGTATGGGAGCTACATATATGTAAAAGTGACCCGATCTTTGTTATTTTCACTGTAAGTATTCTGTTAATAATGGGCGAAAACGGTGCGAATTTTCATGTTCCTAGCTGCATAAATGGAGAAGTTACGGCAAAAAATCTCATATCTGAACAATCAGTTGTATGGAGGCTATAGGTTATAGCAACCCGATCTAAGCCATTTTCACTGAAAGTATTCTTTTGATAATGAGTGACAACAGTACAAAATTTCATGTTCTTAGGGAGCTATAGGTTATAGTGACCCGATCTTTGTAATTGTCACTCTGAGTATTCTGTTGATAATGGGTGGAAGTATTGCAAAATTTCAATTTCCTACCTGCATAAATGGAGAAGTTATAACGAAAAATCTCATAACTGAACAATCAGTTGTATGAGAGCCATATGTTATAGTGGTCCGATTCTTCCGGTTCCGACAAATGATTAATATCTCAAAAACTGAGAGACTAGATTGCATACAAACAGACGGCCAGACAGACAGACAGACAGACAGGCAGACAGACAGAGAGACAGACAGACGGACAGACAGACAGACAGACGAACAGACAGACAGACAGACGAACAGACAGACAGACAGACGAACAGACAGACAGGCGGACATCGCTAAATCGACTCAGCTCGACGTTCTGATCATTTAAGTATACATTTTAATNGCCAAGTGAGAAAAGGTGTCGTAAAGGTAAGATGAAATCGACCTGTTGCACCAATGAGTATATCGAACTCTCCTGTGTTACGATTGGCCCAATGGATGTGATT
>NW_016209132.1:0-1971 GCF_001687245.7 Rhagoletis zephyria
TTTAAGTGAATTGATAAGATGAAGTAAATATTGCCTTGCGGCTGACAAACAAAAGAGGTTTAAGAAGGCTTACATTCGAAAATATTTTGGTGGAACGTTGCTACCTGTTTGAAGATTTTAATTTAATTTAATTGGTAAGATAATTTAAACATTGCAAAATTGGTATAAAACTAAAGAGGTTTAGAAAAGTTTATTGCCGAAAATATTTTTGAATGGGGTTGCCACCTATTTGAAAATTTGTATTTAATTTAATTTAAATATATTCACAAAAAAATAAAGAGTGCTTCATAAAAAGTTTGTTTGAAAATCTCAACTCATAAAGCATTCAACTCATATACAGAAGGGTAAATAATTTGCCAGCTTTTGATTGAGTGCCTGCTGCAGCAAGCGTTTAAGGATTTTAAAACTTCATTTGTAGCACTCCTTAGTTTTTTTTTTTCTTTTAGGTATTTGTTATATCTTTACAAGTTTCAATTTTCTACTGCAACCAATAGAGCAGGGTGCTCAATGACCTCGAAATGCGCTACTGAAACCCTTTGAAACTGGCAAAAATATTGATAATTTTTTTGAAAAGCTAGTCTTGCCACGACAACTGAAGCTGTACTATTTTTTGAGCTGATTTAAATTTTAAATTGTCTTAGGTTGCATAACCAATTGTTAGGTTAACATATACATATATACATGTACAATATTTTTCTAGCCAGAGGCAAGAGGAAACATTTTGGAAGTTGTCCCCAAACCTATCTCGGAAATTTTTTTTGGGACCACTCTAATTTAAATAACTGGAAAACATCCAAATAAATACAAAATAAAAATACAAAGTGTTTGCCCAATTTAAAAACCAATTGCCTTATTCAAATACGCGCAAAAATATTATCCAATTATTTAGTATAGTCGAAATCGCGCCACGCAGCTTCCGCCGCCGCTACTTCGATCGAATCGAAATTTTCAGTTTGTTATAAAAATAACTTCTGCAATTTGTTGCAAGTCAAGTAAAATATTTATTTATTTTTTCTTAAATTAAACACGTTTTTAATATGTTCATGTGCAAATGTGTACATATGTATATGAAATTTTTGCCACCTCCAAAATACGTTCTTCCTTTTTCCGTTTAGCTTTTGAAATTTTGCCAAATTTTGATTTGTTTTTATTTACGTTTTCAAATCGGTTTGTTTTACTTGCGATTCGCGAACGTTGCCACTACTAATAGCGCTATTTGCTTGTATACAAAATTTTGAAAATTTATTGCTAATATTATTTTTGCGTAGCGCGCATTATAATGTGTAAAACTTAAGGCAGTATGTTTTTAGATGTACTTAATTATCGGATAACATTGGCAGCAGAAAACAAAAACAAAAATGCTAGAAAAGCAAAGATCGACCCCTCTCAGCAGCCAGTTCGAAAACGCCCTATCTCAGAAAGCTTTTCAAGAACGCCCAATTTCAGAATTTAATTGCAGAAGTATCTCAGCATTCGGTTCAAAACGCCTTATCAGCTGCGGATTCAAAAACGCACATTTTCAGTTTAGATAGTTCGTTTTTGAACTGAATTCTGAGATAGGATGTTTTTCAATAAAATTATGAAATAGGGCGTTTTCGAACTGGCTGCCGAGATAGCAAATTTCTAAGCTTTCAATTGTACAAAGAATAATAACGCGATCTTTCCCGGGATACAACAAATTCCTTAATAATCACAAAAATTAACAAAAAAAAAACTCGTTGAAAACCGCTATTTTCGTTACATTTATGTAAATTGAACGCTTGCTTAATAAAATTATTTAAAAAATGTACGCTAAATACATTATTACCTTCTGTATGCGGAACCATCACTGCTTTTTAAGAATACAATGCAGAAATCAAAATATTAACTCAAAACCGTCACGATCTTTCTAGAGAGCGAAAATTTATTTATAAGCAGTGTTTGAATATTCTGTTTCCGGTCAACGGTGAGCGTTCGCTGTGCAAGTTAGAA
>NW_016209134.1:0-1971 GCF_001687245.7 Rhagoletis zephyria
GCGCCACGGTAAATTTTACCGTAGATCCACGGTAAAAATTACCGTGGATATACGGTAAAATTACCGTGGATCTACGGTGTATTTAAATTTTTTAGGGAGTGTCTATTTACACGCGCCACGGTAACTTTTACCGTGGATACACGGTAATTTTTACCGTAGATCCACGGTAATTTTACCGTAGACCCACGGTAATTTTTACCGTAGATCCACGGTAAAAATTACCGTGTATCCACGGTAAAAGTTACCGTGGCGCGTGTAAATAGACACTCCCTAAAAAATTTGTTTTGTAAGATCATCGTTAGATCAATTTCATCCATCTGGCTGGTGTACCAAGCGACGTCACATACTGTGTGATAAGTTAATATTGCATGAGCTTTGTTTTTATTCATATAGACCAATATGTAATGTTAAATTTTTAAGAATCAGTCAGATATTCTATTTTTTATCTCTGTAGAAAGTTATGATTACAACTTTAGTTATCCTTTTTTATTTACAGTTTCATGAGATCGTACCCGATATGGATGATGCCGATTACATGATGTTTAATGAGAAGCAATCTATACGTGAATCTGCGCGTTCACTCAAAAAGTATGGCAGTACCTGCTGTAATCAAAATTTGCGAAACAATGAGACGCTTATTCGACATGATGTCGAAAAGACAGACACACTGCAGGGCATTGCACTGAAATATGGATGCACGGTAAGTCTTCTTAAATTAGACTTATACCATTTTCCTATGGCATCCTGAATTACTTTGTTCGCTCCCCCAATTACGATCGCGAATTACCCCATTCCCACGGGCACATTCTTAATTCGACGCATTAGATTAAGGATATACACATTTATAAACTTTACTTTTCGTACTCGGAAAAAATGCAAGTTTTAATCTGTGAGTTAGTGTCGATAAACATCCGATAAAAATTAGAGGCGTCACCGATTTGTTCGTAATTCACATGGTAATTGGATCTGAATTACTAACAAATGAGGAAATTCGCTCTCAAAATTTTGTATGGGGAATAACGTAATTCGAAGGGTGATTGGAGTGCTAATTACGAATGAGAGAGCGAACTACGTAATTGGGGTGCCGTGGGTAAGCCCTATTAAAGATAAAGTTAAAGGCATGTTGGTTATTTTTGCATTTAATTAATATGCATCATTAGAAGAAATATATGAGCCGTTCTGTGCACACATCGATTAACCCCACTTTTTGAAAAATCTTAAATTTAAGTGTCAAAGCACTTGGTATAGTCATAACTTATTACGTTTATAATAACTTCATATAACATACAATAGTACATGTTATTTATAACAACATTATTTGTTGGAATGGAATTTTAAAAAATAATGTACATTATTTACGCAAACGTCAAGCTGTGAAGCTGTGTTTTTCTGTGATCTGCTTAAATTTTGTGNCATACATCCACACAAACATACATACATGCATGTACATAAGTATATATACATATCTGTGGACAGATGACAAAACAACTCAGGTCTGTCTTTCACGGAGACACAAAGTAGCATATGTCGGCAAAACATATTTTACCGCCAAAAAGAAAAATGTTGCAATTCGAAAGAAATGTTTAATTATTTTATCGCTATTAACAACCTTTAAAAATGTTTATGTTTACAACAAGGGCATGTTTTAATTTAAATAAAATTGATTGCTCTGACAATAAAAAGTGCTTTGCTATTTTTTTTGTCCGTGAAAGATAGACTTAAGTTGTTTGGGCAAATGTCCACAGATATGTATGTATGCATGTAATTGAATTCACAACATCGATTAAACAATATTTGGCCTTAAAAAATGTGCACACAAGTATGCATATCAACCATAGATTACTTTGTGGTGGCTCTCTTTCTCTTTTTAATAAAATTTGCTTTCGGCTGTAGTCGAATTTCATAACCGAAGTGAACTGACGAAATCAACAGGTCAATATATTTTTTGCCAAAATCGAGTTATTTTTGCAT
>NW_016209135.1:0-1971 GCF_001687245.7 Rhagoletis zephyria
GTAGCGACTTCGATACTGCTTTACTTGTCTTTACTGTTCTTCCACTATTAATATATATTTTTTTCATTTATTTCCAGTAACACCCAAAAGTGTTGCCGCCTTATTCATTTATAAATTTTAGCGTAATTATTTTTAAATGGCAACCCTCCTAAATAAGAAAGCAAATGAGTTTTAAAAAAAATGCGTTTCAAACTGCTGGTATTGCTGGGATTAATTTAATTTTATTTTTTATTAAATTTATTAGAATTCGTTGATTGCTGAATATATATATTTATATTAGAAATATGTGTGAATAAAGTGCTCTCCATCGCCTTTTATTTCATGGCAGTATTGTTAAAGTTTTTTAACCCAAAATTCTTTAAATTTTTTAGATAGTTGGCGACCTCTACCTCTAAGAAAGTTCTTAACTAAGGCTATTGCAAAAACTCTTTGTATGGTTACAGTGATTCAGATATTCACAACACTTCATTATTTAAATTTGTACATGTAGGGCAACCCTATTAAAAAGTATTAAACTTTTTTAAATTACATTTATTTTGAGGTATCAGATATTTGGCTTTGATTATCAAACATTTTAATATTTATTTTTTTAAGCTTATTTTAAAAATGCCTGATGATGGCTACCCTGTTTAAAAATATTTTTGTATTTAAACTTTTTCGAAAACTTTTTGTTTGAAACCAATATTTCTTACATTAAATTCTTCCACTTTCGAAAACATGACTTAGACAATTTTTGTAATTTTAATATTTGAGCTTTTTTTGACATTAAAAAAAAAGATTTTATTTTTTCGTTTCTTTTTCGAATCTTTTCGGTATTTTCAGGTTATTTTGCCTTTTGTTTGAGACTTTTCGTAACTTTTTTTATTCGAGATTTTCCGGGAGCATTGTTCACGTTCTACATTAATGGTGAGGTTGTATTTTCTGGTACAAAAATTTTGACTTTTACATATTTAATATTAAAAAAAAAAAATAATAATTTTTTTTTTAATATATGTACATTTGTAGTTTTTTTTAAGAATTTTCAAAATTTTTTCGAAGTATTTGATTTTTTCGATGTTTTCGCTTTTTGTATTCGGGACTTTTAAGGATATTTGTGAAATTCCAGATTCAGTTTATGCATTAATAATAGCGGTCAACGCATTTCTGCAGTACAGACATAAGAAATATATATTTTTTTTTTGAGACGCCAGTGATTTGTAGATTACGCGTCCGAGTTACACTTACACGTCCGAGTTAAACTTCAAACTGCATTGTGTCTACCGTTATCGCTAGCATCTCGTTCTCTTTAGTTTTACTTCTGCACCTTCTGGTTTCACGTCTTAGACTCCAACTTCCTTCCCTTTGCTGCATTTCTTTTTTGACTTTCCCATTAACCTGCCTCTGTTACGTCACTACCAGCCTAACTTCTTTTTCTCTCCCACAGCTATTCAGCACAACTCCTCCTCCAATACTCCCACGATAACTTACATTAGAGCCCTTCCACTCTCCACAGCTGCCGCGTAGTAACCAAATCGATATACTTCGCCTCCGCAATGAATAGCTCCAATAAATATGATTAGTGGCATTAGTGTCGATGTCATCAACTTCATCATCATTTGCAGTATCATTGTCGTCACTTCTTTTAATCATCGATTCCTTCGCTTCGTTCTCTTCTCCTGCGCTTCACTTCCTTCTCCGCTTTTCTTTGCTATGTAGCACTTCATCTTCATTGTCAGTCAGCGCATCGTGTTCGTAGTTAATAAATTGCCTATTAGCAAAATTGCGTGCCCACTTAACTCAGTCAATCTCCGCTTCCTTCCTGACATCGCTGGCTGCTTGGTCTGTGGCATTTTGTGGTTTTTTTGTGAGTTTCTTTATTTTCGTTTTGGACTATTGTCATAGAACAAGTTATGGTCTGCTGCTGCTGCTTGACATTGGCGTGACTCCTACAATGTAAGAAGATTTTTGTTTGCAGAATATAAAAAAAAAAAA
>NW_016209136.1:0-520 GCF_001687245.7 Rhagoletis zephyria
AATTCATAGATTTTTAGGTGAGATATATACAACTTTTCTACGGCTTTGTCTTTTAATCAGAGACCATACCGAGTAAAGTACATATATCTATATACTATATATACCCAGCTCTCAAAAATACCATTAAAAATTCATTTAAAAACACCCAAGAAATGAAAAAGAAATTTACCTCTATCAAAATTTCTTAAATCAGTTTGCAGAAAAAATGTCCTATATTTATTTCTAGATGCCAATTTACAGCAACGGTAAATCAATTTTTCAAGCTACGGAAAGAATGAAAAATATTTTTTGAGATTTTTCTTGAGAGCGGATGCTAAGCTAAAATAGTAAAAGTAACATCTTTTTAGCATCTATGTAAACCATACTCTCCAGAAAGGCCTCTGATAAAACCTGAGAAATGATGAAAAATTCACAACGGTTGTCAAAAAATCCTGTATAAAATACGAAAAAATTAAAAATAAAATCTCGCGTTTTAAAAAAATTCGCACTATTTAATTTTTTTATCAATGCCAAAAAAACC
>NW_016209136.1:678-1971 GCF_001687245.7 Rhagoletis zephyria
TTATTTATTATTTTATTTATTTCTTTGTTTTTATACTTTTACTTATTTTATTTATTATCTTATAACTTTATTTATTATTTTATTTATTATCTTATAACTTTATTTGTTATTTTTTATAATTTTTTTTAATATAAATATATATTATTAGATATATATTTTTTGATGATTTTTTGTGTTGTATTAATTTTTTAGGCTTACATTTTTTTGTTTTTGATCTCATTGTTTAATTTTTTTTTTTTTTTTATATCTTCCTTCGCTTTTAGTTTTTTACTTTATAGTTTTTAATTGTCTTACTTTTTTAGTTTTTCATTGCTTTTTGTATATATTTTGTTCTCTTATTTTTTATTTATAAATTTGGATAGATAACAACCTTTTCTTAGATTTCTAACCGCTTTTGTTTCATATCTGCATTGTACTTAACAAAAATATTTTTAATTTATGTTACGTAACGCTCGTATGACAAAATGTTAAAAAAAAATATTGAAAAAGTCAAAATTTTAAAAAGGTTTTTCTAGATTTGCATAGCAATTAAATGGCCCCTTATTCAGTAAAAAATTACAACGGTTGGTAGTAGCGATTTAAAGATATTAGTAAATTTGCGCGACGTTACAAAAAACAGAAGTGGATTTTGACTTCGATTACAAAATTGCAAAAATCTGCGAATCGGGCAACACTATTTGTATCAAAGTCTTTGTAGTAATATTGGAAATGTTTCAGGTGAATTTTCCAAGTTTTGAAATGTAAAACTCTTCGGCGTTATGTTTAATCAGCTGAATAATGTAAGTGACGTTACTTGGCGTTACGTTACTCAAATTGCCGTTGAAAATCTTTTGTTAATATTTTTCTTGAAAGAATTTTAACGAGAAAAAAACATGCATTTTATGTCGAGCGTTCTTTTTATTTTTGCGAATAGAGTATGGCCACTCCTTCAAATTGTATTAAAAATTCGGTTCCGCTTCGATCCCTCGTTGTTGATTTCTAAACTCCCAAAAGGAGCCAAATATATGTAAATCGGCTTGTAAACATCAACTCAGCAAATATTAGATTTTTTTTTTGCCTCCACAAACAGTTGTATGTGGATATATGTTTATCATAATCAGTGTGAAGAGTTCATTATTTAAAACATATGATAACCGAAGGACCGTAAAATTCCTAGGTATAAGTTGGGCAAAACATTGGGACTTGAAACGATGTTACGTCCTCAACACCGAATACCTACAAATGAAGGCTTAATCTCTGCTGGGGAGTCTCAACGTCTCTAGACGTTTAAACTGGGAGCTTTAAAAGCTTTGT
>NW_016209137.1:0-1971 GCF_001687245.7 Rhagoletis zephyria
GGCTTTTATAAAAAAATAATAAACATTAACACCCAAATTCATAAAAAATAAAGAACACTTTAACTGCTTTATAAATCGAAATTTTGTATGAAAATGTCATTTTATAGAGCTCTTTAAACCTATTTTATTTTTTATGAATAAGGCCATAAATAAACAAAAAGCAAAATCATAAAAATATTTTTGCATAGGTTATCCGTATTAAACGCTTAGTTATGAATATTTTTATCATATTCCGATTTTTATTAATTTTTAAACTTAAGCACTTGACGGATTCCCTATCCAAAAATAAATGTATTATTAAATTCGGTGATTTAGCGGAAATTTCGGGGCCCACTTCACTGGGTTTGACTCAATTGTAAATTTTCACAAAATAAAATATTACAAAAATAAAATAAAAAATAGTCCATGAATGATTTCTGTCTCTGATTTTTTTTAGTTAAGTTAGTAGTTAAGTATGATTTAACACTCCGCCTCACAACTTCCTTCTACTCTGTTCACTTTTAAATTTAACTGAACCGGTTCTGCGCATTTCTTTCATCACACATATTCATACACACATTTAACATAGTTCACGCACTGCACAGATTGTTTTTGGCTAAGCTTGTATGACAATGTTTTGCCAGCATTGCCTTTCATCCATATGTACGAACAGTGTCGCGCATTTCGTGCATTGTCGCGAGAGACGAAGTTGTGTTGCATGTTGATGGCATTTCTCATTCGCAGCTGTTCAAGTTGTACGCTTACATTGCTGTAAGTCATAACAAACAGTGTCACATGCATAGGTCGCTTGTTGCTTATGTGAAACCAAGCCACTAGTGCAACAGTTTAGTACATATGCATATTTGGCCAGGGAGTAGTTTTTTTGTGCTTTGTACATTTGCCGTTTGATTTTATTTCTTCACTTATGTATGTTTTTATACATTGAATTCTTGATTTGGTTTTTTTGCGTAATTATTATTTTTTCTTGAGTGCTTTGCAGAACTAGAGCCGAAAATTAATCCTTTTTGTTTTTGGATTCGCGCTTTTAGTAGTTTTCATATATATTGCGAGGGATGAAGGCCGGATTTTCCTTTTGTTTATTAATTTATGGATTGTTTTTGGTTTTATACCTACGATTAATCGGCATCGGCATCGGCTGGTATCGGCACAAAATTGACCATCGGCATCGGCCTTTTTTCGCCGATTCTTTGCCGATTCTCTTTCTTTTCAAATGTTCAGGTGAAGCGACAGCCAACTTTAAAAAACATTTGCAGACAGCTCACAAAAATGATTTTTTTTTTGTTGAAGGTGTTTCACGTTTTTTTCCATACAAAAGTATGTGCGACAATTTTCTTTTATATGGAGAACACTGCCAGCAAAAAAAATTGCCAAAACTTAACGGGATTATAGCAGCTTGAAACTTGCACTTCATTATACTAGAATGAAATGGTCTACAAAACTGCAACCAAAATTCTGATTAAAAAGTTTGAAATTTTGGTGAAAATAAGCAGAATTTTTCTAATTTTTGTACCAAGTTTGAATTTATATGGTGTTTTTTGTATACCAAAAAAATAAATAATAATAAACATTAAATAAAAAAGACAAAATCGATCAAAATATCGCAATTATTTTATTTTGTGGACCTCTATATGTATGTACATACATACCTAGCATATAAGTTCTTATGCATTGAGTGCAAAAGAGTGTATTTTAGTACAAAACGAAATGAAATTTTATGTTCCTAAATATTTTTTGCTTAACACCATTTGTTTTTGTTATTTTTATGGCCTTATAAGAATTATATTCAACAATTTTTATGAGCTTGAGGTCGTTTTTAGTGAAAACTTTAATGTGGAAAAGCAACAATAATTTGAAAAATGGTAGAAGTGATAGCTATTTCGGAAATCACCACATTTCCTCATCANTCGTTTTTAGTGAAAACTTTAATGTGGAAAAGCAACAATAATTTGAAAAATGGTAGAAGTGATAGCT
>NW_016209138.1:0-1971 GCF_001687245.7 Rhagoletis zephyria
ACAGACAATTCTTTAATCTATTAGAAAAATCTTTAGTTTTGTTAAATATTTTTTTGGGTCACGAACTTATTCGCGAAAAACGAAATTTTATAATGACTGTTAGGTACTACAATTGTTTACAGGTGTCATGTGCACCATACATCCCCATAAATCCCAAAGAAATTCTTATAATATCAAAAGAACGGTAGAGTATTTTACTTCAATATATTGCTGCTAACTTTCACAGCCAGCTTCAAAATGTGAATAATAAAATAATGTAATATCGACATACGTCAATTGATTTTTGTGAGTTTGTAACCAATATAAATAGAAAACGGAGCTCAAATGGAATTTCTAAGTAAATATGGTACAGAATTTTTTTGTGGATTTACAGCTATGAAATCAATAAAAAGGGTGGCGTATTCAAAATATGAATATTTTGAATACGAAGCGCACAATTAAGGTTTAGATTTGGTCGATAGGATTATAAAAACTTCTAGTCCGTTTTTCTCAAAACTAAACTTTTCATGTTACACTACTTCATTATTCCAGCGACGATATGTATTACTGAAAAAAAATTCTCAACTTGTGAAGTTTCAGTGACCCTTCTGATTTAGGTTTAGGTTTCCAACTAGGTGTTGTTTGCCAACACCAGTGGTTTTTTGAGCGTCCTTCCCTTCTCACGCCAGAAAAAAACGCCAAAGCATTTTTCTTGCATTTATTTCAATCAATGGAGTTCCAAGTACAATAAAAATAAAGTTATAGTTTATCAAAACTAGAAACACGCTTTTGTTGCAGTAAGAACTAAAAAGTATACAATAGTTTATAAATGTATCGATTAAGAAAAATAGGAAATTCCCTAACCTGATTTAATTTTACTTTTTAAACTAGGTTAAAATAGGATTAAATTGATTGGCCCGTATGCACAGTCCAAATAAACTCGACTGTAAAGTTAGTTGCAGCTTTTTGGCATAATTTTCAATGGGATATCTGTCAAAAAAGCATCGATATGACATGGCTTCTTTCCAGTCAGTTTCGAGCTAACCGATACCTCTATCCGAAGTTGTTCTTGCAATCTAACTCTACTACAGCACAAAAATCTGTAGTTGCCTGCCGATTCTGAGTTAACAACGCACTGTGAGTTTGACCCTAAGAGCGACAAAGGCTTGACCATTTGCAAATACCTTTGATCCTAACAGCGTAGTCCACAGTACTACCTTGGATCTATGTACTGTTGATGCCCATGATAGTATGACTGGCAGCATTCTCCTTTCAGTGGTTCCGTAGCTTAACTTTGCCGTAATCATTATTGACTTTGGCTATATTATATGTATGCCTTCATTTCCAAATTTTACACGTATTGATGGTATACCTTTCAGATACATTTGATGTCGTCTAAAATTTGGTCAAATAATTTCAGCGCTGAATCCTATTACGCCATTTATAAGTCCTTTGGATACATCATTATTGGATCGTAGCATTATGTTAGCTCCTTCAAATATTTCCAATTCTTTACGTAGGCCTCCTCTTTTATTGAAGTCACTAGGCATGATTTGTGGTTTCAATCGGTTTTAATTCAAGTAGGTAATACACGTATTTGTATGTATTCTAAATTTGATCCAAATCGGATCATAAATACGGGTTTTCCAAATACCTCGACGCCTGCGCCTCTTATCGGAATTTTTTTTTTGTAGAGTTATTACTTTTTATATAAGTAATATAAATTCTAAATATGAACCATATCAGACTATAAATACGGGTTCTACAAATATCTCAACCCCTCCGCCACCTAGCGGCAAAATTTTCAGTGGAGGTATTTCTTTTCATGCAAGTAATATGAATTCCAAATACGAACGCCATCGGACTATAAATGCTGGTTTTACAAATATCTCGACTCCTACGCCACCTAGCGGATTAATTCGGATCTAGCATTGTCATCGGGTTCTGAGCTTAGTGTGAAATTTCAAGTCTTTAGCTCATCGGGAAGTTTGT
>NW_016209139.1:0-1971 GCF_001687245.7 Rhagoletis zephyria
TGCGGCTAATTTCCCAGCATATGTCCGAAACGCATTTTGTTTTTCACTCACAATAATGTGATTTCCCTAGCGAGTGCACATATGTATGTATGTAGTATATTTACGTTCCCACATATCAACTACAATGCTGATTTTCCATGGTATTGACACATCAATCAGACAACTTGTTAAATCAGTGCACGTTCCTCGCTTATTTGATCACGATTTGTGTGAGCGCAGTTGCTTGACAAAATTAGCTGAATAAAGCAAGGCAAGTAAATAAAAGAACGAGTGAATGAGGAATGAGAAGAGTTGAAGAGAAAGAAAAAAGTTGAAAAAAAATACATAACAAAACAACTTGAATAGTGGATACGAGTATAATATACCTAGCGTGCTGGATAATCGTGGGAGACGAGTCCGAGGTATAAGTACGTGTGTATGTATGTATAAACGTATAAGTTTATGTGCTTACTTTTCATTTATTCATTTTTATAACAAGAACTGTTACTGGTTCACATAAACTGTACTGTACATTTGCTTAAATTTTAATCATATTTTGCTTTGTTTGCATTTAAAGCATTTAACTTCCCTAAAATTTATTTAAGTAAACTAATACTACTAAATATTTACATTCATTTACCAATACAGCCTTTCGGCGAGTATAATGAAAGCTAATTTTCGTTTAATTTATTTACATAAATTCCTATAAAATGCGCGTATTTCGCTTGTTTACTGGTCTGCCAGCCTAAAGTATTCGTAATCCATGGCGTATGAGTGACAACAATGCGCAATATCAACATGTACACGAAACATCTATGTTGTTGCTAAGATGCGTAATTTTATGAAGAGGAAGGATATGAAGGGTAGAAAACAATTTATTAGAATTGGGTATGCTAAGAAGGTGTTCTAGTTTAAAAGGATCTTAAAAGGACGTACATATATACTTCTCAAACATCACTTCGACGATATATCGGACATTGAAATCGATTGATTGCTGTTTTCAGGACTCACAAAAAAGGAAAATATTTATGGCCCCTGAATCATAATAAAGTAAATTACAAATCAGCTGCAGTGTCCTTAAGATAAGCTTCAGCCAACACATTTTTTTTTTTGTTTATTTCTATGGCTCGATCGGGAACACGAAAAAAAAGAGACAGACACTAAATAAACGTGGAGTTATGTATAAGCCTGCATCTTTCACTTTGANTGCTCAACCGATTTAAACAAAATTTTAAAGGAGTAAAAAATACCTAGAGTTGGTTGTTTTACAAATTTTTTTTTGAAATCACTTTTAATTATTTTAAACGATTCTCTGCATTCATCACCTTCAATTTGATAAAAAAAACAAAAAACGCTTAAAATTGCCAACATGGGAAAACTGAGAAATAACTTTTCCATAAACAATCCAAACTTTCAGAAAAACTTGGTTTCATCAATTTCTCAGAAAAAAAAAACGAAAATTTTGTATAGTGAAAATAATAAAAAATTTACAAATAAAAGTTTTGAAATGCACTTGGCATAGAATCACGCTATTAGTTTAAAGTATAAAATTAAATTAAAAAGAAAAATTTTTAGAAGATGTTCATTTCCTAATTTGTTAAATAGATAAAAAAAAACCTAAGAAAATCCATAGGGAAATATTTATAATGAAAATTCAGTAGACAATAAAATTAGTTGCAACTCATTAGCATAATATTTTTAAGAATTAAATCTATCAAAAATGCCGCATCCTGCTATACATATGCATCCATACATATGTAAGTATGATATCAAAAAATATCGTTTTAAGCTTCAAACAAATTTTTCATAAGAATTCAAACTTAAAGTCGAATGAAGACAAAATCGCCGATGTATGCACCACTTGCTGAAATGTGTTACTGTTGATATGTTGCTGCCTTAGCCCCTACTGATCGCAACAACATGCTGATAACAACGTGTGCTGGAAGCAGCAACAAAGGGAAAGTTTTAAATCTCTACGTTACAATCGCGCAA
>NW_016209140.1:0-1971 GCF_001687245.7 Rhagoletis zephyria
AACAGATCACAGAAAAACACAGCTTCACAGCTTGACGTTTGCGTTAATTATTAANCCTGAAAACCCCGAAATGGTCCCGAAAGTCTCAAAATTCCAAAAGAAGTTCCAAAAAAATCGATATACTCCCAAAAGTCCCAAAATTAGTTCCGAAAATCGCAATCAGTTCCGCGAATTACGAAATAGTCCCGAAAACACCAAAAATCCTGAAATAGTTCCGAAAGTCCCAAAGTTCCTAAATTAGTCCCAAAAATTCCGAAATAGTCCCGAAAGTGCCAAAAATTCCGAAATTCCTACCGACAATCCCGATATAGACCCGAAAGTTCCAAAAATCCAAAATAAGTCCCAAAAATCTGGAAACAGTCCCGATAGTCCCAAAAATCCCGAAATTACTCCCGACAACCTCGAAATAGACACGAAAGTCCCAAACATCCTAAATTAGGCCCAAAAATCTGGAAACAGTCCCGATAGTCCCAAAAATCCCGAAATTACTCCCGACAACCTCGAAATAGACACGAAAGTCCCAAACATCCTAAATTAGGCCCAAAAATCTGGAAACAGTCCCGATAGTCCCAAAAATCCCGAAATTACTCCCGACAACCTCGAAATAGACACGAAAGTCCCAAACATCCTAAATTAGGCCCAAAAATCTGGAAAAAGTCCCGAAACTCCCAAAAATACCTTAATTACTTTCGGTAATCCCGAAATAGTCCCGGGAGTCCCAAAAATCCGAAATTAGTCCCAAAGATCCCTAAATAGCCCCGAAAGCCCCAACAGTCCCGAAAATATTCCCGAGAAGCCCGAAAACTCCATAAATCCAAAATAATCCCCAAAAATCTGGAAATAGTCCCCAAAGGCCGATATAAGTCCCAAAAATCGAAAAATAGTCCCGGAGTCCCAAAAATTTCGAAATTACTGCCGAGAATTGCAAAATGCTGCCGAAAGTCCCAAATGTCCAGATATTTNCGAAAGTCCCAAAAATACCTAAATTACTCCCGATAATCCCGAAATAAACCCGAGAGCCACAAAAATCCCTAAATAGTCTCGAAAGTCCCAACAGGCCCGAAATTGTTCCCGAGAATTCCGAAAACCCCATAAATCAGAAATAAGTCCCAAAAATCTGGATATAGTCCCGAAAGTCCCAAAAACTTGAAATTAGTCCTAAAAATCCAAAAATAGTCCAGGAGTCCCAAAAATCCCGAGAATCTCGAAATTCTCCCGAAAATCCCGCTATTAATTCCGAGCATGCCGAAAGTCCCAAAAATCCCGAAACTAGTTCCAAAAATCCCTAAATATTGTGAAAGTCGTCTCGAAAATCCCGATATTAGTTCCGAGAATCCCGCAAATCTCAAACCCTAAATTCCTAAAGAATTACGAAATAGCTTCGAAAATCCCAAAATAGTCCCGAAAACCCCGACATAGTCTTGAAAATCCTGATTTAGTCTGAAGAATCCTCCAAATCCCGCAACAGTTCTCAAATTGAGGTGGGGTGAGTTTAGGTGAGGTGTGGTGGGAACGGGTGTGATGAGTTCAACTATGGTGAGTTAGGATTTGGTGGATTTTGGTGTAGCAGTAGAAGGTGTGGTGAGTTTAGGTGAGGTGTGGTGAGTTTGTATGTGGTGAGCTGATTTGAGGAGAGGTGAAGTGAGTTGTGGTAAAGTAAGTTGAGGTGAGTGTAAGGCGGGATGTTAATTCTCTAAATTTCTCCTAAATTATACAGTATTTAGTTTGACGTTTTTACCCATCGACTAAATACCTTGGTACTTTAGTGAAAGTATTTTGCATCCCCAAGGTACATGAGTACTTTGGACCAAAGTATTTAGCGCCTACTAAATACTTTCGTCTTTTGTACTTTGGTATCTAGCAGCTCCTAAATACTCAAGATTTTCTTACTTGAATATCTAATAGCTCCTAAATACCTAAACACTTTTTACTTGAGTATTTAGCACCACCTAAATACCTAAGTATTGTTTA
>NW_016209141.1:0-1971 GCF_001687245.7 Rhagoletis zephyria
TTGTATATACTTCATCACCTTTTTTGAAGATTGAAGTAACTTATTTATACTTATCAACACAATTTTTTCGACAAATGATGCAAACATATGAAATGTTTTTCATTATAGCTAGGTAGCTTTTTAAATTCTAATGCAAAACATTTTAGTTTTAAATATTTTTCATACTTAATTGACTGAAAATAAATTAAATTTTTTATTTTAAAAGTGTATAGTTTTATTTTACTTGTTGAAAATTGTGTCGCACTACAATTCGTTGGGAGAAAATCCTCAAATGTTTCATTTTAGTTTTGAAAATACGCTTTTTTTACCNTATTTCTTTAATTTCGTCTGTTCTCCTCAGTAAAAAAGTGAATATATTATAACGATCGTTTTTGTTTCGCGAATGTTTCGTTTTAAAGTCGTAAATACAAATACTGTATTTTTTATTTTGTATGAAGTAAAATTATTTCAAAAACTTTTATTTTACAATTTCTTTTAAAAACTTGCTTTTTACCTGTATCATTTTCTCTGTGTAGCCATAGGTACAGTTAAAGATGCTCTTTTAATCAGCCTTATCATGAGTTTAATTTTCCCCGAACCGGTTCACTTTCCACTCTAGGTTTCCATGGCGGATAACAAATTTTCGGGTGAATTTTTTTTTTCAGGCGAAAGTCAGGATAAGGCAGATTGGCACTTGTTTGAGTCAATGTATTTCAAATGATTTATAAATTTAATTGATTTTGAGTTTCCAAGCAGGTGGCAAACTTCTTTAAATATTCTTCGAAATAAAATTTTTTAGACATCTTTCGTTTGGTGACACCAAATTCTTTCAAAATACACTAATTGTTGAATATTTTTTAAGTTTTATCAACCAAAGGCTGTTTAGCTTCTTTCAAAAATAAATCCATTAGTTAAGTCAGATGCCAGAGATAATCAGGCTTATACTAAGAAAATCTTCCGTGCGAGTCGGCTGTAATCTAATTCAGAGCATAGTATCAAACCTCACGCAATTATTGTCCTGGCGGCCAATGTAACTTCAAACATAAATTTTCATGTACGAACTCGAATTTAATGCAATTAAGTACTCTTTAAAAGAACCCAACGTTCGGTGTAGGTACAAGTGCGTAAACCCTTTTTTAGAATTATTATTGCTAAGTTCACTCCCTCTCAGTTTTGTGGTTACCAATTACAAGTAATTATTTGTGTTGGAGTATTCGTGCTGTAATATTGCGAACGAAAAGCAGCAAAAAATATGGCAATGAGCTGGTGAGACCGCAGGTGATCAAATGGGAAAAGTAAATGGATTTCGGTGCTTGAGAGCAAAGGTGTACGCATACGTGTGTATGTGTGTTCCTATACATACAATAGTGCTACCAATGTTAAACGCATTGTAAATTTAAATACATACATACATTTTTTACTACAAGCATACATATCTATTTATATGCGAGTCAATACCACAAAAATGTCGCGTATACGCACTGGATGCCAGCAGTGAGGATAATGCGTAAGTGCGCGTGATGTAAGTAGATGTGAATGTGTTTATGATTATGCTGCGTATATATGTAAATGTAAGTGAATGTGTGAACGCATTTACGTATGTTATTCTTATATACACACATATATATATATATATATATACGTACCTGCCATTACAGCAAACACTCTGCGTTTGAGTCTCACTTTTAAGTGGCGTAAAATTTCGCATTTCCATTCCGCTGGTTCAGTGTAGGCATTTGCCTTTTAAACTACCTAACTGACAGCCGTAGCAACGACCTAATGTGTTGCCTGACTAACTGACTAGCTGACGGAAAGACTGCCTGAATTATTAGTGAGACGACTGCCAGACTGTTGAAGCGTAAGCTTGAAAAAAATGGAACTCTTATAAGCTGTACACCACTTTGCCATCCACTTTACAGTCATCACGTGTTTCTTTCCCTTCGCACTTGCTTTTATTTCGACACATACCCGCACTTACATCCGCCCACCCAC
>NW_016209142.1:0-1971 GCF_001687245.7 Rhagoletis zephyria
CAAGGATGGGATTGACGATGATGTCCGAAATGCAACGGTTTTGTACGTTAAGACTTTTTGTACGTATATAAATAAATTACTATATTTTGCAAGAAAAAAACTACTTCTTGGAAACGCGAAATTTAAATCTTAAATAATTGTACTTTTTTTTAAGAAAAAAATCAATTGAGGACTTAAACGAGAAGAAACAAAAATTGCGAAAAACTAATAGAAAGATGCACGAAAAAATATACATAAAAAAAAATAATAATAATGTAAAAATGTAATTGTCGAGTTAAAAAAAAAATAAATAAAATGATTACAACTAAAAATAATACCGAAAATGGAAAATATACACAAATTTAATTGTACAAATAAATTAGAGCAGTTCTTGTCGCACACTAAACATTTGCAACGTAAACTTATCATTTTTACTAGCATTTTGCACAAACATTGTGTAGAATCGAAAATGGTTAAGCACTTTTTTCTTAATGAAAATCAACGACTTTTTTCTTATGTATTTTATCGACTATTTATATTAATTGCTGCAGCAACTCTAAGCAAAACTGATAGAAATATATCTCGATTTCAGTGCCTCTAAACACGTTCAAAATTATCTTCACGTTGAAATAACTTTCGACCCTCATCCAAAATATTATTTGAGACTATACGTAAATACATGATGTAATCATCGGTCCAAGTGCGAAAATCATTTAAGCGATTATAAGTTTGTTCTTTAAGAGCAACATATTTATCTTCATTGAAATATTCGGATACATCTGGGAGTGTGGGTAATGTGAAGGTCATTTCGGAGAAATGACGTGGCGGAAAGGGTTCTTTAGGATGTAGATAATAGTAAAGGCCTGTGAAAGCGCCATTGCATTTTAAAAATGTATACATATTTTTTTATTGGAGAAAGAAAAGGGTGCAAAAGAAACGAAGGAAGATATTAGTATCAAAAAAGTTTAAATTAAATAGGAAGATAGTTATAATATGTCAATGAATTGCGTGTCTTATATAAAAATAATTTCTTCATTAATGGAAACTAAACATACTTAATAACAAAAAATATTTAAAGGCGATTGAAGTAAAACCAATTGTTAAATAATGAAAAGCTTGGAAACATGTGGAAGTTACAAAATCTCTATGAAAGTTTAACTAAAAAAAGTTGCACAGTTAAAGGCCCTACTCTCTCAGTAAAATTATAGAGTAAGTGCAGCTAACCTATATATCAGACTCCTGGCATCAAGCTTTATCCATTCATACCAAAATATCAATAGTTAGATTTAAAAGGCAGAGATAATAAAGATAAAGAGTACCATGTTAAAATAAGTCAGGTTTTACTCTCTCCTGTAAAATTTGGTCAACCACACAAACAAGGTTATTTTGATTGGCGGCTTTGTACTTCCCCTGCAGAAAATCTGACTAGCTCAGGACTGGCGTAGAACTAGACCTTTTGCCAACAGTACTAGTTTTAGCTTAATACCCAAGCAATGCATTCAACTGTACAGTTTTACACGTATTATTTTCCTTTTTTCATTAAAAAATTTTCATTTCTAAATTTAACGAACTTTTTGTTCAGAATAATAATAGATTGGCGCTGCTCCTATCCGAGCTTCAAAATATCGTCAATAAAACTGCAATCATGTGCCACAATCATACGTTTATCGTGATTGCAAATTCTTGCTGGCTAAAATTTTTCCAGCAAGAATTTGCAACTTCTCTCCACTTTGCGCTCTCAGTTTTTGAGTGATGGATAATTTTTTGGTCTGCACGAACCCGATTTGGACAAGAATCATGATAGTTCGTACAAATTCGTACAAATTTTTTGCTCGACGAACAGAACTATGATGCCTGCCAAAGCAAAAGACCCCTTTGGCCAAATTTGAAATTTTACAAATGAAACCCGTTTTAAATTTAGGAAGTATGTATTTACATAGTGGATTTTAAGACGTTATTTAAATCTTGTTTTTTACTGTAAAACAGGGATCA
>NW_016209143.1:0-1971 GCF_001687245.7 Rhagoletis zephyria
AATCCTTGGTAACAGTTCCCAAATATTGTCAAAATTCGGTAACTAAATACCTTTAGTTGTCGAAACTAATCCTTTTTCTCAGTGTGAGGTGCAGCGTTTACACAAATGTTTTCAGGTGTCCATTGCAGAGCGAGAATTTTGAGCAACGTGAAACTTGCCTTTTCTATAGTGAAATTCAAAGTGCTATCAACCTGCATACCCAAGGACTTTCTAAAAATTCTGATTAAAAATCTTGAAATTTTGATTATAATCTTTTGAATTTTCGCAAGTTTTGCATAAAGTTTGATGCTTTGATTAAAGAAACTGATTACTGTTTTCTTGGGTTTTGGCAATCTTATTATAATTTATACGTTGATTTTGAACTTTTGGCCGGCCTAAAATTTAAATAAAATGTTTAATGTATGCCCTAAAAGGTAAAGCAATCTTAAAAATGATTCTATATTACTTGGTTCGTGTTCAGGTACCAAAGGGTTAAGTGCTTAACGCACATACTCTACTCAACACCATTAAGGTGGTTTCTTAAGACGATTTTTGTTGTTGGTAGAAACGGCCCGAAAAGACTAGTGCATAGAAGATCGATTTTCAGATTCAAATAAGTAGGAAAACTAATTAAGTAGGAGATAATCAACCAGGAAATACTGGTCAGTCCAAATTATAACAATACACTTAAAATATACTTTTAGATTTCTAAGAACGACTAAGATAAGGATTTGATTTCTTTTTTGCGCCAAGAAATTTGTTTTAAATGATACTACAAAAAAGTAACACTTCTTATGTAATTTCAAAAAATCCAAGAGTCGCCCCTTGCAAGCAAATTCAGCACAACCGTCCCATTGGAATATTATTGAAGGAATCTCATACTGCTGCTCTCTTATTTTTCAGGGCGTTCTTCAACCAAATTCTAAAATAGGGCGTCGTTAAAAAGTTTTCTGAGATGGGGCGTTTTCGAACTGGCTGCCGAGATAGGTCGATCTTCCACTCAACCATCCATATACTATATAATAACATAAAAACTTACCCGTTTTTTAGCTAGCGGAGGTTAATGATGCAGATAGTGTTCAACGTTTCCAAATTTGTGGTCGCCACATCCACTTATTTTTCGTCTCCTACCATGTAAACCCAATTAACAGTGTCCGTGTGTGGTACCAACTACTGTGCTTTTTGGGACTTTTTCGGGCAGTATTTGACCAGCTTTGTCCTATTGTGCGTTATGTGGAATAAGAATTCTTATGAAAAGGCAATTCCTTTTTAACGAGACGGCTTTAATGGAAATTTAGATAACTCAGCCCTATAAGCGCAATTTTCATATTCAAGATAAAAAGAAATTCCATCCGCCATCAATCTTGTGTTGCTTTGAAGCTGAGCACATGGTTATTAGTGATCTGAACACCGCTGGAAGTTTTTGTGATAGTTCAGAAACTTGAGTTTGAGTTTCTCTTTTCAATAAACGTACTAAGCCTATAGAAAAGTGGGCGCTGGAAAGATTTGCACCAAAGTTTTTGAAAAACTGCGCCGGTAGCTTCAAAGTAAACAAATTTATTTTTAATATACCTTTCGGCAACCTTTTAATAATTTATGTAGACTTGTATTACTCTGCCATTTTTCCCTAAGTTTTATTATAAAGTTAATTTCTTTTTAGTTTTTTTCCAAAAAGTTAAAAGAGGGCACAATAGAATGTCTTTAAAGTATTGTGTTATAAAATTATATCACAGAAAACAACATTTCTAAGAATATTTTTCGAATGACGATGAATTGAGTCAAAATATTTTAACGGTATTATAAAATTGATTAAATTTCACAATTTTCTTGAGGAAGGTACTCTGTTTTTTGCATAAAGCGTGAGATACACACTTATATATGTACAAATCTTGCTGCTGGTATTTTCCTAACCACAAGTGTAGAGAGTTTAAAATTTTCACTATTCTGTTCATACCTGAGTATGTACATCGAAGTCGTGCGCTGCTAACCAAA
>NW_016209144.1:0-1971 GCF_001687245.7 Rhagoletis zephyria
GCTTAAAAATTACTTGTTTATTAATTTTTTACATTAAGTAATTTTTGTATTAACTCTTCGTTGATAATATGATCACTTAGATTGATAAGATGTTGCAAATTCTATATTTATTTAAACTGTTCGGATTTTGGATAAGTTTAATGATTTAAAAAATTCCCTAGTAAAGCTTTTCCAAACACTTTTCGTTTGGAACCAGTTATGTTATATTTCATTTAACTTAATTATTTTCAGTCTTTACTTTTAGATAGGTGCTAATCCTATTAAAATTATTTCCAAATCAATATTTTTCAAATACATTTCGTTTGGCACCCATATTTTCTGCTGTAAGCCTTTTCAAAACTCTTTAGTTTCGACACACACATGGCAATACTTCATTTATTTTATCAATTTCATTGAGCTAAAATTTTTAAATAGAAGGCAACCCTCCTCAAAATTATCTCCAACAGTTATCTTTCTGAAACCTATTCAATTTGATACCCACATTGTAATATTTCATTTTTAAATAGGTGGCAACTCTCAAAAATATTTCCTATAGTAATATTTCTGAAACCTATTTTATTTGATACCCTCATGGCAATATTTCATTTATTTTATCAATCTAACCGAGTTAAAATTTTAAAATAGGTGGCAGTCCTCCTCAAAAATATTTCCAATAGTTATCTTTCTGAAACCTATTTAATTTTATAAATACCCACTTGCATTTATTTAACAATTAAATCTCTTTAATTTTATACCTATATAATAAGTTATTTATTTTATCAATTAAATTGAGTTAAATTTTCGAAAAGATAACAACCCTCCTCAAACATATTTTCGGCTGTAAGCCTTCTTAAAAATCTTAAGTTTGATACCCATATTGAAATGCTTCATTTATTTTATCAATTTAACTGAACTAAAATTTTCAAATAGGTGGCAACCCTCGTCAAACAAATATTCCAACAGTCATATTTCCTAGACCTCTTATTCGATACCTGTATTGTAATAGGTCATTCATTTTACCTTTAAATTGAGTTGAATTTTCAAACAGGTGGCAACCCTCCTCAAACATATTTCCAACAGTCATATTTCCTAGACCTCTTATTCGATACCTGTATTGTAATAGGTCATTCATTTTACCTTTAAATTGAGTTGAATTTTCAAACAGGTGGCAACCCTCCTCAAACATATTTTCGGCTGTAAGCCTTAAAAATCTTAAGTTTGATACCCATATTGAAATGCTTCATTTATTTCATCAATTTAACTGAACTAAAATTTTCAAATAGGTGGCAACCCTTCTCAAACATATTTCCAACAGTCATATTTCCTAGACCTCTTTAATTCGATACCTGTATTGTAATGGGTCATTCATTTTACCTTTAAATTGAGTTGAATTTTCAAACAGATGGCAACCCTCCTCAAACATATTTTCGGCAGTAAGCCTTTAGTTTTTGGGGTTTAGTTTGACACCCACGCGGCAATATTTCATTTACTTTTTCAATTTAACTTAGTTAAATTTTTCAAATAGGTGGCAACCATCCACAAAAGTATTCTAGCAGATATCTTTCTTAACCCTATTTAATTTTATACCCACATTGCAATATTTCATTTATTTTATCAATTTAACTGAGTTAAAATTTTCAAATAGGTGGCAGCCGTCCTCAAAAATATCTCCAGCAGTTATCTTTCTTAAACCTCTTCAATCTGATACCCGTATTGTAACATTTCATTTATTTTATCAATATAACCGGATTTAAAAATTTTCAAAAAGGTGGCAGCTCTCCAAATTTTTGTAGTATAAATGATCCTGGTATTATACCGAGCAATACAAAAAAAAAAATATTCAAATCAGTTCAGCGGTTCTCGAGTTTTCATGACCGTGACAAACGAACACAACATTTTTATATATATAGATATAGATTTCTAAATCAAGTTTTCTTAAATGGCTTTAGTTTGGTACCGATATTGTAACATTTCATGTATTTTACCAATTTA
>NW_016209145.1:0-1971 GCF_001687245.7 Rhagoletis zephyria
GATGAGGATGAGGATGAGGATGAGGATGAGGATGAGGATGAAGATTAAGATGAAGGTAAAAATGAAGATAGAGATAAATATAAAGGTGAAGAGATGAAGATTGATGGTAATGGGAATATGTATCACAATAGATATGTGTATCAGACGATAGAGTTTAAGGAGGTTGCCATCTCTTTTAAGAGTTAAATCAAAATTATTTAATAATTTGAATGAATTATTACAATATGGGTATCAAGCAAAATGGTTTTGAAGAAGCTTTATTTCTAAAGTAAATGTTGGGGAAATGCCACCTGTTCAAAAACATCCATTTAATTAAGAGAATAAAGTAATTAAAAATAAATCACAAGAAAGAGGTTTAAGAAGGTCTTTGTTTGAAGATATTTTGAAAAGGGTTAAAAAAGTGAAAATCTCCTGTGTTTTTGGCTGTGTTTAAGTACATATGGGTATTTCCATAGGTCGCATACGTGACAGTCGTACGTTTCAATATGATACAAACAAGGAATACCATTTGTTTTCTTTAACTTTTTTAGGCCATTGTATAGCACATAATTAGCTCTATATTTAACCGAATAATGANTGAACATTGCATGCCAAACATTAAACTGGCTGTCACTTTTGTAAAAGTAAAATATGACACTTACATACATTCAAACAACTAACTACTATAGTAAACACAAAATGTATTCCTGACACTAATCACGAAACAATTACCATAAATATCACCTCAGGGAACATGGTAATAGATTATCAACAAAGTCTGACAGTCTTTGATAGTCGAACGCAATAAATGGACAGGAGATAAGCAATGAGGACAAGCCGGACAAGGAAGAAGTGCAATAGAATAAAAAGAGAAATAATTTGAAACACACAAAACACGAAACGGAAAGATCAGATGTCATTGCAAGCAGAAGAAAATTAATTTTCCATGCAGTGAACGTTGAAGGCAGATGTAAAATTGCGGTTTAAATTTCACTAAGCAAGTGTAACTATCAAAAGCAAGAAAAAAGAAACAAAAAAGTAAAAAAAAAAAACAGAATAAACAATTGAATAGAGGCAAGACAATTTCAAGGACTAACTTGCACAAGCTAAGGACTGCAGTATAAATAACAGATACAAACTTGCGTGTATAGTATGCATGTTTGATTTCATAACCATATACGCAGATGTATTGCTGTTCAACTGCAACTTGAAAGGAAAAACGCATTTGTGAGACAACTAACAGCTGTCGTGCAATTTACTCGCTTTTCACAATCGAAAGAGCATATGCACACAGTTACATGAGTATCTATTTATATGCATGTACATATGTACATATGTTAGGGCTTGTCTATTTGTATGGGAGATTTTCTGCGGGGGCTTGCAGCTGTTGGTGCTCGTTGCGATAGCTTTTGTAGTAGATTTGGGTCGTGTAGGCTTTTAAGGAACAAATGCAAAAGATATTGGATCTAAACTGGCCTTAACACTGTGTCCCTCTGCGGAATTTTGATCTATGCAGGCCTCCGTGGCTATGCTTGTTTGATTCAAAACGTATTTGGTTGTTTCGTCGCCGACTAAGTCGGCAACAAAATAAAATGGGTTAGGACAAGGAACGGATGACAAAAAAAGAGCCCTATGCTGGGGTAAGTCCACCTTTATTTCCGATGATAGGCAGGTATTCGGGAGGCCTTTTTTAATGAAGTCGGATACCCTTGGCCGTAATCCAATGGGCACAGTTATTGGACCCTAGTATGTAAATGCTGGTGAAAACAATGCCAATTTTTCATCCTACAATATGGACTTGGGTATTATTTTTTTATTAGTTTAATAAGTGACCATACTTTTTTGGTATACATTTTTTGGTCACTGAAAATTGGCCATACATTTTTGGTAATCTGTTAAGGTAAATCACAAATATGTCTTCTTCTTCTTTTATTTGATTCCCCATTAAAAAATTGGACATAATTTCTTGCCATGTAAAAATTGGACATAGTA
>NW_016209146.1:0-1971 GCF_001687245.7 Rhagoletis zephyria
ACATTTTTTAATTTCAAATAATTTATAGAATCTTATTTTATGCATTTTTCTCTTTTAATATAAATTTCTTTTAATTTTAGATATTCTTTTAAAAAGAATAATATTTTTTTAAAGAGCTTGTTTTATTTTTTTCCTATTTAAATATTTTTTTAGTTTCATTTTCGTTTAATTTTTAGATTTCATTGTTTAAAAAGTAAAGTATTTTTTTAAATTTTATTTTATTGTTAAAAACTTGTTTTATTAACTTGCTTACGTTTAATTTTTAAAAAGAACAAAGGTTCATTTAATTTTTAGGATCCTTATTTATTTTATTTTATTTTTTTTAACTCAATTTTCTTTTACTTTTTAGATTTAGTTTTAAAAATAAAAGTACTTATTTTTCATTTTTTTAACTTTTAAGTATTATTTTCTTATTTTTTGATTTAATTTTATTCCAGCTTAATTTTAGATTTATTGTTATATAATGAAAAGTTTACATATATATTTTTAATTTCATTTAATTTTTTTTTTATATCTTTTTTGTGCCTCATCTTCATTAAATATTTTTTTCTATTTAACATTCTTTTGCTTATTAGATTTTATTGTTTTAAAAAGAGAAAATACATATATATTAGTTCAGTTAATTAAATTTTTAAAAAACTTGTTGCTAAAAAGCCAATAGCATAACGCTAAGACTTCCTCGTTAGCAGATCATTCAATTAGTCTTTCAAAAGACAGTAAAAAGCTTTTAAGATAGTTGCCAGATAGTTTTCTTACGAAAGACTGTGGTGAGTTGAAAGACAGTTGCCAGAATTGCCCTGTAAATTTCACTAGTTTACAGAAAAAAATTCACACTGGTTGCCACTATTCAATTCCTATGGAGAATAGCTGGCTAATTCCGAAANATGAAGATGAAGATGAAGATCAGAAGTATGTTTTTATGCTAGGACGGCCCACCGCCATGTTTCATGTCGCGCTGCATTAAAGACATAGTGGATAGAGAGAAAGTAACGTCGGTCATCAACTTGTTTGATTCATTCAAAGCCTCATGACCGGATGACTTGGTGCAGGCCATGTTGCAACCCTTCTCTGAAAGCGTAGAACGTCATCGGAAAATCGGAACCAAATAACAGATTCTGTATCAATTTTTTTCATTTGTGTTAAAGCCGGTTCTGTTGCAAGAAAAATCAAGCTACTAATGAAGAAAATATATGCACAAATAAAAAAGGAACCACAAAGACAAAAATAAAAATACTGACAAAGATCAAGACTGAAATTGAGGAGAAGCTGAAGAAGAAGATGAAGATGAAAATGAAGATGAAGATGAAGATGAATGCATTAAAGACATTAGGTTTGTATAGTAACTTCTCCAGTAAAACATTGCAGCGAGAGTGTAAAAGCAAAATAGAGCGTAAAATTGGGAAGAAGAGAAAACTAGCAGAAAAAGTTAATGAACACAAAACTAGCAAAAACTTGCAAGTGAACAGTCGTTGCACTGTTTTGACATTCTGCTGTAAACATTTTACTATTTATAAATCAGTCTTAAACTCTGCTATACACACAAGCACTTACACAGTCACAATATTTTGATTTAAACTCCTTTTACTTTTGTTTGTGCTAAACCAATTCAACAAATGGCGGCTTTTGACATTTATTCTTCTTCTTCTTCAGCTAGCTAATTTCTGCTAGTAAAAATTTCACTAGCAAGAATTTGCAGCTCTCCCGTGTTGTTACGCTCTCGATTCAGTGCTCTCTTGCAAATTTTTTGGGTTATCATACGCTTTTCCAGTAAAAATTTGCAGGTTCCAGTACAAATTAGTACTGACTATTGGTTACTATACAAACCTGATGAAGATGAAGATGAGGATGAAGATGAAAATGAAGATGAAGATGAAGATGAAAATGAAGACGAAGATGAACATGAAGATGAAGATGAAGATCAGAAGTATGTTTTTATGCTAGGACGGCCCACCGCCATGTTTCATGTCGCGC
>NW_016209147.1:0-1971 GCF_001687245.7 Rhagoletis zephyria
GCCAAAATCGCTTAGGCGGTTACAGCGCCAAATAAGAAGAAGAAGTATTCTCACTAGGGTGATCCAAAAAAATGAAAATTTTAATGCTCTCAACCCCTATGATTGTTCTATAATGAAAAATATATACCCCAGTTTTTTTTTTTAATTAAAAAAATAATTAGATGTCGCTCAAAGCGCTCAATATTTTCTATGTATTTATTTTATGTGGGGATAATCAGTTTTTCGTATAAATGGTTTGGAATTCTTTAGAGTCAATATTATTTTATCAGACTACCCCTTTTTCACTTAAATAGTCTTTCAGTAAAAATACCTTATTATTTATTTAACCATTCCTTAATATTAACTATTTTTTTATGTCCCAAAAAAACATAAAAAGTTGCGAAAAAAGTTGTAAGTATTACAAAGTTGTAAAACAAACAATTGTGTACTTCTCCGTGAAGTCTTCTGATCGAAAAATATTTTCAAGAATTCTATACCATTTCCACAAAAACCTATTTCTTTCCTCATATAAAACACATGGAAAACTTTGAGCGCTTTGAGCGACCTATAAATATTTTTCGGTTTCGAAATAAAAAATGGCGGTATATTTTTTCGGTAAAGAACAATCCTAGGGATGAGAGCAATGAAATTCCAACTTTACTTTTTCTCGTGCATTTTTGTGCTACATGTGTACATAGTTAGTATATACTATGTATCTACATATATGTATGTACTAAATATTTGAACGGAAGTGTGTCGCGAGTATAAATGTGCATTGTCGTGTTGGGCGAACAACTTTGATGTCTGCTGTTGTGGCTGCAGGCTATGGAATTAGTAGCACACAGATATTGTTGACATTACTAAAGCATAAATGCACACAACGCCCGCAAATAAAAACAAACATAAACCAAGTCAAATGTCTAACACCAAGTAAAAATCTATTGCAAACATTTATTTACGTATGTTTGTGTATACATACATGCATACATATTGTTACCTTAATATACAAAGGTTTTATCTCACATCGTCGCTGAAATACAAAACGGCCTTAAATTACTAATTAAAAATCCACAATTCACTGATTGATTATGATGCATTTCAAATCCAAAATTTCATACATTGTTCAAAAATTATAAAACATTCTGTAAAATTTTGCCAAATTTTTTAACTCTTCAAAAATTTTTTTTACAGCTTTGTAGCCTATTAGACTAGGACTTACCGTTGATTTGTGGCAATTTTTCGTTGACGGTGTTCCGCATTTCCATACAAAATATCGTCATTACCATGTCACACTATCGAATGTGCAAAAATGCTTTTTCAATTATGATACCTTGTGCACACGTTTAGAATTATGCGCAAGTAGGCATATCGCCAAATTTCGAGTCTTCTTAGGGCCCATTTCAGATGGCCTATTTTAGTAGAGATTGTTGATTAACTTCAACAATTCATTTTAAGATCGTACATTTGAACTGCCCTTAAATGGCCAATAGTGACTATTTAAATTGATTTATGCAACCCTGTGTTTATACTAAACCACCAAGATTGATAGGTAGGTTGTTTTATCAATCTTGCCAAAGAAAAATCAGCTGTTCAGTGTTGCCACTTCCTTGGCATATTTAAACAAAAGTTAATCCGAAACCCAACGAAAGTTAAATGGCATTTAAATAACAATCCAAAATTATGCTTTAGCGCCGTTTAAATATTCATTTTAAATTGGCCCTTACAAGCAGAGGATACTGGCTTTAACAAAGTGTCGAATCCCATACCTTCTCCAAATGACAACAACATCTTTTACAACACTTTTTTTGCTCTCCTAAAAAGTACCCATTTTCATTTTCTTTTAGTTTGACATGGTAGCGACGATATATTCGAAAAATTTTTTTATAGAAAAACAAAAAATATTTTTGAAATAGAATTTCTTTAAGCCTTCATCTTTGATACCAATATTATAGTATTTGACGCACCTTGTTAATTAAAACTGTATCTACTTCT
>NW_016209148.1:0-1971 GCF_001687245.7 Rhagoletis zephyria
TGAAAGTACTCGACGAGAGAACTTCAAATCTGAAAGAATTTTTGCTCTAAAACCACGGAAACATGGTCAATTTTAATTTTAAAGTTAATTAAAAATTAATTTATAGTTTCCGATGTTGGCCGCTAGGAACGCCACCGTCGTCGCCATCTTGAAAGTGGCGTCAAAAAATCGCCCGTGAAATTTATTTTTCTCGTGTTCAGAATACCAGGAAAATAAANTACCAGGAAAATAAAGTTTGCGGAACCCCTGTCGCCGTCTGGTGTCAGCTGGACAAACATAGCAAAAGAACCAGATTGTCTTGCACCAAAGTAGAGCAATTCAACCGAACTTTACAATGCAAATGTTGTTTATTTCGTAAGTAAACAAGTTAAATCACCCATCAGTGGAGGGGGGGAAAGAGGTGTGTACAAAAGAGAGGAAGAAAGGTAGTGAACGATGTGCAAAGAGGTGTGCACAAGAGAAGAAGATGATGAGAATCTGGGTGGATGGGTAGCTGTACAGTAGCGACTGAGTGAGCGTGTTGATGATGAAGGAGAGAAAACGAGATGATCACATCTCCTCCTTGCGAACCGGCGGCACTAGGCCGCAGTCGTGGAAGACGAGACTGCCCGTAGAGGCGGCGGCGCAGGCCACCAGTCGACAGAGCGCCCCATTCGTCACGCTGTGTCCGTGGCGGAGGATGAAGGTCTGCAGGCGCGGCAGCGGATTGCGCTGGTTGATGGCGAGAATGGCCTCGTCGGTCAGCTCCGAACAGCAGTACAGCTCAATGTGGCGAAGGTCGGCGGCGTCGTTCAGCAGATAGNAGGATGAAGGTCTGCAGGCGCGGCAGCGGATTGCGCTGGTTGATGGCGAGAATGGCCTCGTCGGTCAGCTCCGAACAGCAGTACAGCTCAATGTGGCGAAGGTCGGCGGCGTCGTTCAGCAGATAGGCCACCACCTCCGCCGACAGGGACTGGTGCGGGCGAGGGCGTAGGCGCAGGTGGCGCAGCTCGCTGAAGGGCTGGCAGCTGGTCGCCGCACTGGAGCACTTCTTGATGCTGGCCATCATCCGGTGCAGCCGTCGACTGTGCTCGTCCGCCAGCTGCTGCACCGTGACAGTGCTAAACCACTGGGCGCTGAAGGAACGGAGCGAGGGACAGCTCTCGGTGACGGTGGTCAGGTCAATGTGGTCGAAGTACTCGAGGGAGAGGCTGGTCAGGCGGCGGCCAGTGGGTGATCGCAGCAGCGGCGCCACGTGCTCCACAAAGTTGAGCGGCATCGAGGGGGAGTTGTTGAGGGCGAGACGGCGAAGAGTGGCCGCGGTCGTTTCGGAGGCCAGCGCCGTCAGGCTCATGCCTTCCTGCACTTGGATGCTAAGTTCGACCAGGTGAGGACAGGCGGCCATCAGGCGGTCCACAGTGTCGACGCTCATCGGGTGAGCGATGGAGAGTGAGCGGAGGTTGGCGAGGACGGCCACTGTTCGGCGGGCGGCGGCCACCGTGGTGGGCAGCTGAAGGTGGTGGCGGTGGGCGAGAGACTGCTCCAGCGTGTCCAGCAGCTCCTCGAAGGGCGTACAGCGAAGGGTGGTCAGCCGGGGGAAGAAGGGCAGCAGGTGCATCAGGCCGCGGTCCTTCACCGAGGAGGGCAGGCTGAGGAAGCGAAGTGACCGGCAGATGGGCGGCAGATTGAGATGGTGCTGGTCTTCACTGCTTGCATCGCCAGACTGCTGCTGCATCCGCAGGTAGGAGGCAATCTTCTCGATGTCGGCGCACTGCAGCGACGGCTGGGCAATCTCCAGCCGCTGCAACCGCCCACAGGAGTGCATCAGCGCAAAGAGCGACTCGAAGCTGACCTGCTGCATCTTCAGACTCACTAGACTGGTGGCGAGGGCGGCCTGGCTGAGCAGCTTCCGCAGCGGACCTCGCTCCAGCGTGAACTCGTAGATCCAGCTGGTGCCGCCGAGGGAGAGGCTGCGAAAGGCGCCGGCGACGG
>NW_016209149.1:0-1971 GCF_001687245.7 Rhagoletis zephyria
GCCGCGCTTAGGGATTATAACCCTCACTAACTAGAATTCTCCTTTCTGCCGGATAAGAGGGCGCCTTATGTGAATAAAGTCCCCTTTCAGACACATCAAGTCTTGAAAGCAGTTTTTATCGCATTCTCTTTTGTGTTTTCGTGCTTCCACACGCATCAAGTTTTATTGAATTTAACTACTTGGTTCTTTAAACGGGAAGCAACGAAAAGATCAAAAGAGAACAAGAAAACCTGAAACAAATTGACGGTACGGAGGCATGAACCAAAAATACAAGATCACGCCTTCTTCTTAGTAGCCCGTTATAATCGCATTTAGGAAAAAACTTTGACATTAGCCGTTTGTTTACATTTGTTCGTTCTTTACAATTTGGTGGTGGCTTTTTACTGCAATTTTCTTACCCCCTTAATGTAGAACCCGAATTTTCGTAATTCGTAATTCATAGCTACGCTACGAAAAACGAAAAATCCACATGCTGCAACCCTTGCGGAAACATGTGCAGCATTGCCTGCTATCAGTTGTTTTTCGAAGATAGCTGAATGAAGGAAAACAATGTGGAAAGGAATTAAAAAACCACTCATCATGTGCTTGTTTATTGTAAAATTGGTTAATTTTACGTATTTCGAGGAAAATTATGGATTCTGATGTATTTGCAATTATAGCAGCAGAGTAAGCGGGCGCTATGGCAATGGATTCACAAAGGTATGCGGAGCTGTCGGGCATAGTAACCATGGGCGCATCTAAGTCAGCTTCTGGTTGAATTGTTGAACCACAAGCCAGAACTCCTCCTATGCCTGAAGCTCTGGTTCTCAATGCAGTTAATGCAATAACAGCTTCTTCCAAGCCATTGAAAACATTCACTTTGTTGTTCGGCCGCGCTTAGGGATTATAACCCTTACTAAGTATAATTCTCCTTTCTGTGTTGTGGGGAAGAGGGGCTTCCGCATGTCAAAGGTATACAACATTTATTGTGCATATTACTCCGGCTACGCCGTCCACAGTATTTTTGCGCAGAACCCACGTCGAAATTTGCAAAAAAGTGCATTAATAAGCTAGTGATACGAAATTTGAAACATTTATCTTAAATAAAATGTGAATCCTTTGATTACACGTGTATGTTAAAGTTTTTGGATTCGGGTTATACGTTTGGACACAACAACCGAAAATCGTTGTACAAATAACTAAACCGGACTCAAGTTTCTCGATAAGGGGCAACAAATATTCTTTTTTGCTCGCTTATATAAAGCAGTGGATAAAAAGGAAAAATTTTTCAAAACGGATCCAGGCTTTGGAAAAAACAAAATTTTAGGGAGTATAGAGGAGCTTTTTCAGATTCTAAATCTGAAGACTCCACCCTCCGGAGGCTTATAGTTTTTAAGTAAATCGCATTTAAAGTTGCAAAAAATACCGAATTCAACTTCACTTTTTCCCTTGTACACCAACTGAACTGAAATGTCGGTGCTGCCATTCATACTAAAAAATGCAAAAAAAAAACACAAAACGGAAACAATGAAAAAATGCACATACGCCGCAGGCGGAAATTTTTAATTAAAAATCGCGCGATTTTTAATTAAAAATTTTCATAATTTATCGAAGTATTGATTTTATAATAAAAATCGCCACAGGCGAAAATTTTTAACAAAAATTCGCGCGATTTTTAATTAAAAATTTTCATTATTTATTGAAGTGTCGATTTTATAATAAAAAGCGCCGCGGTCGAAAATTTTTCATATAAGCCCGCGCGATTTTTAATTAAAAAGTTTAATTATTTATGGAAGTATCGATTTTATAATAAAAAGCGCCGCAGGCGTAAATTTTTAATAAAAAATCACGCGATTTTTAATTAAAAATTTTTATTATTTATCGAAGCATCGATTTTATAATAAAAAGCGGCGCAGGCGAAAATTTTTAATAAAAAATCGCGCGAAAGGTGTTCTCTGCAAAAGGTGTTCAGCCGCTTCTCTTTCGCAACAC
>NW_016209150.1:0-1971 GCF_001687245.7 Rhagoletis zephyria
TACGGAAAAATATATGAAAAAGTTTAAATTTGTCAGTAAAAAAAAATTTTGTCACCGATACAGAGTTGGGCTATTAATCTTAAAATTGGTAGGGGAAAAAATGGTTAGTGGCAACGCTGATATGTACATATACATATACACATGCATATATGTATTCAGCAATTCATCATTTTAATTTCATTTTCATTTAAAGAAATGGCTTGTCGTCCATTACCGCTGTGGCGTATGTTGCGCATATTTTTAGGCGCATTATTTTACTACTTCCAGCGAGAGTCTAGTTGTATGTCTTTGATATGATACCCAACGATGAGGTTGATAACCAGACTAGATTGTATAGAAACTTTGCCATACTACCTTTGCTATAAATGGTGGTCTGGACATACAACGCGAATATTATTGATGCAGAAGCATTGATGATCATACTTAAAAAAATTCTTTGAATTTCGGTAATGCTTCTTGGGAAGTTAACGCATAAACATCAAGCGATGCCTTTGCTTAGTTAAGCTTTGATATTCTATAAAATTCAGTGACAATGAGAGAGAGCTTTTACTCTGTGCATCTACATATATAAGATCTATAGGAAACTTTCAAAAGCTGCTACCGCCTTATAGGCCAGGGACTGTTTATTTGCAAAACAAATATGTAGAATCAAAACATTTAGCGAAAGTGGAGAATTTTATTGCTTTCTATAGATCTTATACGAACGTACATACTTATAAGAATTTTTGTTCTGGTCGACGCATAGTCCGTATCTTAGTAAATATGTACTTCTAATTCTACTTATGATTACCGGAGAGTCGAATTATAAAAATAATGAATTACCAGCTTTAATTTTCTTGCTATTTCTCATCTATTCCATTAATTCTTCCTTGTATTCAACAGAAGTGGAATAAATAAACTGTCAAGAACTTATTAAAAATTTTAAATTTAAATTAAACCAGCTCCGGCTTCAGGGAATGATTCTTGTTATTAAAATATTCTAGTGAATTTAGCTATTTCCAATACACATCGGAATAGTGCCTAACTAAGCAGAAGTGGTTTAATTTAATTTTCAGATACTAAACTGGAGGAGTAGCAATAAACGGGAAATCACTCCTTATTTCTATATTCGTATGTATCGCGCTGATGCTGTTAGTAATTCTGATTATTTTCTAACTTCGAATGGAATTTTTTTAATCAAGTTTGATTTTCTTTGCCGAAGTTGTTTGATACTTACTACATACATATGTGCAAGTATGTGCATTAGACTGCATCACTCCCCATAAAAAAAAAAAATAAAAAATCGGTACTGATTTTTCATCGGAATCATAAAATCTATTATATTTGAAGACTTTTACCGAAATATTTCGGAAATATATTAAGATTTACAAATAAATAAAAAGGGTGAGAAAATACCTTTCCACTCACTTGTGAGGCTCTTGTGAGGCTATATCGGTATAGTTTTGGCCCAGTTATTCAAGTTTTTATGATCACGTTGAAAACACTTTTAAATATTTTTATGCAGATTTTTAAAGCTTAAACTGTATTTAATCTGAGGAGATTTTTTTCCAAAAATTCCTTGAAGAAACTATTTTTATTCATAAAAAACTCCATTTTTGGATGTATTTTCTAATCGGTCCAGCTCACGCAAATCTTAATAGTTTTCCAAAATATTTTGGTGGAAGTCTTAAAATATCATAAGCTTTGTAATCCCGACGGAATAACAGCAACATTTTTTTTGGTGATGCTGCTGAGTCTAATGTATGTATATATGCATTATCCCAGCCGGCTGGTCAGAAAGTCGGTAGAACATTGCATGAGCGTAATTTTGCAAGAGGAAATTATAGCGAATATTAAGTGACTAAAATTCCAAGTCTTTTGCTCTAAAAGTGTTCTTACACGATATGTATGTATATGCATCTGTAAATGTGACTTTTCCAAACCATATGTAATTGCGTATGTCTGTCAAATTCACAGTCTTTATTTAACTAT
>NW_016209151.1:0-1970 GCF_001687245.7 Rhagoletis zephyria
ACTAATGCATGAAAATCCTAACCTCAAAAAAATCACCCGTTACTATGCCTAATAACTAAAAGCTTCTACAACTTCGGAAAACTACTAAACAGCTAAGAAAAGCTTATGCGCCCGAAAGTATACTTGAATTAACGGTTAAGCAGTAGGAAATTATGTAACTGGGAGCTTATTTAAACTGTAAACATCAAACTCTCTTTTCCCGAGTTTTTGATTTGTTTGGATTATGACACTCTTGCCGTAAATGAGCGATTTATGTATACGTATTTAAATACCTTTCATGTGCATCTACATGCTCACTTGTGCAAACAATTCATTGCATGTCAATTAAATAAGAAATTACCTTAAAGGCCAAGCTCTAAATTTAGCCAAGATAAAGTTTTTATGCACGCAATAAACGCCAAGGAAAAGCATTGCATGCTTTGAGGCGCTTAAGCTGCCAGCCAAGGCACATGTTAAAGCCATAAGTTACGTACATATTACATATATGTAGCACTAAATACAATGACGTAAATTAACGAAAGATTGTGAGCAGTAATAAAATAGTTCACATAGCGTTTATTGCAAACTTATTTTTAGCTAACATCATAAAAGTTCAGCGCCAACTTTCACTCATTAACAGCAAAAGTGGCCAAGTTGTGTTAAGCGTTGAAGTATGAGCGGCAGAGGGATTTATTCGTGTGTGCAAATACATAAGTATGTGTGTTAAAAGGTTTCTAAACTATGTAGTTAAATTTGTGGTAAAGTTCGTGAAAACTATAAATTCAAGGTTAATGCGCGAACTTTGCTGGCGGCAAAGAGAGATAGTGACTATAATTTGCGCTAAGTTGCTAAGCCACAAGTTATGACGCTGCTCATACGCCATCATCGGCAGTCAACCGTTTGTTTAGTGTTTTTGAGCTAAAACTAATCACAAAATGTTGTTCATTTCTGCTAATTCTTAATAAAGTTATTTTGCGTCAAATGTTTTTATTTATCTTCGGTAAGCTATGAGTTTCTGGCTGTACTTGATTTTATGGCAAAATTTCTGGGTAAAGAAAATATTTGGAATTTATAGTTATCTGGATATAACTATGTAATTAATGAAACTTTGAGTAATTGCCCCTAAACTTCTATAACGGCTGATATACATCCATACATATATCAAAAGCATTACGAAATTTTATCAAGGAACTAGCAAATACCCGGTAGCTTTACCGCGCCTTAAAAGTATTTTTGTGTTGTTACTCCCTCCCAAAACTCTTTTGGCCTCATTCATAAAAAAATAAAATAGTTTTATAGAGCTTTGTGAGGGAATACTTTCAAACAAATTTTCGATTTAAGAAGCAGATATTTTTTAAAAATGTGGGTGTTGGTTACTACTTAGAAAGCATATAGAGTATCGGCTTGCTCCTGGAAAACTAATTTATAGTCTTGTAACTCTAGTGTACATATCGCACACTTTCTTCAAATGTGTAGTAATTCAATATTTACCTTATCGTATAAATTTAAAGGCGGATTCATCGCTTCAGAACTTTTCTCACAAAGAGAGAAATATAGCAACAACCACATGGAAGAAAAAGGACAGAACTAGAACAATGAATCGGCCTTAACTGAAATAAATTTTTCAAATACAAATGTATGTAGGTGGTATAAGGCCTGGCAGTTACGAGAAAACCAGGGAGCGGGGGTTAGTATGGTCATAGTGATAAAAACAGTGCTCGGAAGGTCCTCAGTGCGTTTTCGCGAGATCCGAAGATTTTGTCGCGTTATGTTGCAAAATCCGTACGGAGATCNTCCGTACGGAGATCGCAGTTTTTCGTACAAAAGGTAAAGCGAAATGCTTCATTGAGATGTTCTACAGCTCAAACAGCGCCAGACCGCGGCGCAAAGAAGAATATTACAGCGAAATCCCGCATTAGGAAGTTGTATGAATTCTAAATTAAAAAAAATACAACTGCATTGTTATGGACTACGAAACCTACTGCTTTAAA
>NW_016209152.1:0-1970 GCF_001687245.7 Rhagoletis zephyria
TAAAAGCGTTGTATATTAAAAAGTTTTTTTTATATTATTTATTTATCACTTATTCTGGTGCTGCCGTCGTTATGGATTTTCTTTTACATCACTCGGCATTTAAACACAGCGTAAATCAGATCTTAAATCTGCTTAGTGAAAGAAACATATGTACATACACATGTATTGATATTTACATACATATGTAGGGCTATTTGTAAACTTAAACGTTGTGTCGCGTAGGTGTTCGGGCATTGTCGGCCAGAACGTGCCAAAACAACTGATCTTTCTGTATTCCTTTTTTCGTTAAGAGTTTTTGTTTTTTATTGACTCATTGTTATGTTTGTATGTAAATATATGTATATAGGAGCACAGGTATTATGGGTGGACCAGCATAGTTTGTAAATTTATTACCTCTAAATGAGATAATAACATTATCTATGAACACAGCGAATGCTTTGATATGTTTTCACCTCTCGGGTTTTCGGATGGGATGTCGCACCGTATCATCGTAAATGATTAACTCATTTTGCACGTGACAGGCGTACGAAAATATAAAGTGATTTAAATGAGTTATGTGCTGGTCTTGGGACTCGTCTAGTATAAATAAGTATATGTACCCACACATATGAAACACATTTCAATGAAAATAAGCAAAAAGCAGTCAGCACCGGTCTCTGTTCAGAAGATCTGCAAATAAGGTAATCACATCGCCTACCTGACGACTGCAAGCTCTTTCATGTGGAAATCCTTAGCTTAGTCAAGGCTATTTGCCTAAAACAAAATAGCAAGTCCCTATCATCGCTAAAGCACGACAAAACAAACTGATAAGCAAGATAATTACTTACAACGATCGATTTCTGGTCAACAGAAGAAAATTTAGGAGTAGAGGAATGTGCGCCGTACCGTCACCCATACAGGGTATTAAAAATGGGCGAAGCATGCTTTCTTCTTGCCTTCATAACCTAACTTAACCTTGATGGCACATAAAAAGGGAATAAAGACTACAATTTTGGGATATGGATATAAGAAAGTCCAGACATTCTACAGGCAAGGTGCATCTATTCAACTGAACGATTTCCTCAAAATATTCAACCCCATCTTCCGCTATTACCATCCAACAACGGAAACAAGTAAGTTTGACGAAGATACCAAGGCAAAATTATTTTCAAGAGCAAAACAAGGGTACTTTAAAATGCTGGTAGGTAGAAATATGACACGAAAGTCGGATAAAAATATTAGGCTGCATCAATTACCAAGCAAATTTCTGCACATCTTGCTATAGGCGTCCAGAATATGCTTGAGATATGGAGGGTTCACTTTTCAGCACTCGTCCAAAGTAAGGTGATCCTATGGCTTAAAAGCAACCACTCCCGCAGAACCGATAGTTTATGGGCTGAGCTGTACAANTGCACTAACTTTTGAGCGCAACTTAGTTGAATAACAAAAAATCCTTAAGATTAGAGTTTTAGTGTACACTGCTCGATCGACATGAGAGGAGATCCTGCTATTTGCGTCAAATTTCCGCGAGGTTAGCTTTCCTAACATTGCAAATAAGGTCCAATCGACGATACTGTGTGAAAAACTGAAATAATTCATAAAAAAGCTAAATTCATCTTAACATGCCGGTATCAGACTAGACAAAAAAACATTTACATATCGCAAGCTTAGAATGAAAAGTTGCTATATTCACTTTTTACAAAAACTCATATTTTGATACAGGAGGTTATTGAAATTAAAAATGCATCGTTTCGAAAAGGATATATAACTCCTTCACCATCTTTAAATACGCTTAGATATAAACTCGGGATTCCCGTAATATTAAAACTGCTATGAATGACGCCCAATGGAAAACGACCTCTACGCATGACTCTGTTGAGCAACCTCTTCAATATGATGATGGAAAGCGTAAAAATTGCTGCCAATCTGAACAACAGCGGCTTGATACTGCTGGTTGCATATGAAGGCCGTTAGCCCATCATTCTGTAAAT
>NW_016209154.1:0-1970 GCF_001687245.7 Rhagoletis zephyria
GCTTAGAAGTGTACTAAAAATGTAGAGAAAGAAGAGTAAAAATACGACAAAATATAATTTATTGGTAATGAACAAAATACATTGAATTATAAGCTATAAAGACATGATTATACACTAGAAAAACGTATTATGGGCCAAAAATAATAATGCTTAGTTTATGTATTTTTCTTTGTTGTCGTTTTCCTTGAGATCTTTTTACGTGTTGATCCTGAGGAAGATGGACCTGGTTCCTCGTCTGGTTTGAGAACATCTTCACTAGTTTTTGCCTTCCGTTTCTTCGATGGCAAATCTTTCGGCAATGGAGCCACAATATCTACTTTAGATATATCCGAAATATTGTCCGTATACGGCACTGAACTCCTCATCAACACTCATGTTTCATTTCATGCGAAATGCGAAGACGATAATCAACAGAAACAGTAAACGTCATTCTAGTGTTACTTTTTTAAATGTTCCACACTAGCAACTTACACGATGAACTATAATAATATTCCGACCAACAACACTTACTGGACCAACAACAACACTTACTGGACCAACAACAACACTTACTGGACCAACAACAACACTTACTGGACGTCCGGCGCGGAGAACAATTAGCGAGATAATGAGAAACTGACGAAACGAGTTGCTTACTTTTAACAGCTTTTTCACAGAAAACTAGTTTTCGCACGTAAGCTCCCTTTTCGTAGACCAGGTCACATATACACATATGTTTATTAATACATAAAATTCATAAATTCATGTGTATATATCTGCGGATGAGAATCAATGAAAAAGGCAACGAAAGAAAACGCGTAAAATCTTAAACCGCTCAAGAGTTGGAGTAAATATATATATGTATATAAAGTATTGTATGCTCATAAAAAACTTAAATTTTCACTCACCTGGTTACTCCAGTGATGTTGGTACCAGCATGCCGTTGAGAACCTATGTGGGGGAAGAGCAATTTACGAGACATACATACATTCATGAGCTAGCCTAGCGACGGTGGTACTAAGGTTTGTTTTCCTGTTTGACAGCTCAATCACTCGCTCGAGTTAGTGGGCATCGAGCGGGTCAACTTTACTATTTTTACCAAAAAACTGGCCTGAATGAAAACCAATATGTGGTGTGTGACTTCAGAAGCAAAATTGACAGTGACTAATTAGATATATCTATATCGTTCAAAGAAAACAATATAAAAAATTTTTCCTCGAAAGGATAACAAAAAATGTATTAAAAGTGAAAAAAATGAAATTCAAAAGTCGCGGATCTAAATCCAAGCGTAGTAAAACAAATGTGGAGCCACTACAAAACGAATGCTCCTGATAGCAACAAAAACTGAAACTGTTGTCACCTACTGAGCGAATCACCGGAAAAGCTTAACGCAAACAAAAACTCCTAGGTGAGTACCGAAAAACTGATCTCAAAATAAAGTTCTTATGAAATTATAATAAATTTGCATCAATAAATAACAATAAAAAAAACAACCACGTGGGGAAAATCCCCTTCGCTGCTCGCAGCCCCTGGCGACGCTGGCCGTTGCCGGCGGCGTTGCTGCAGTCGACGTCGCGTCTCGCTAGTGCTGTTTCCCTTTATTTGATCTAGTTCTCGTTCTGGCTCTCTCCCTCGCTGATGACAGTTCCTCCTATTTACTTCCTCCTATGTATTTATAATTTCCGGTGCTGACAATACTCCCGCTCTGACGTATTCAGCTACATACCATCTTGTCAAATGTAAATGTGTCACTCGGTTGTGCATCCGCCCAGGTACATACATATGTATAAGCGAGCGTTGACCCACCGTGGGCTTATGTACTGTGAACAGCTGCTGGTAGTTGCGTGGCAAGTAGTTTGTGTCACTTCAGGTTTTGGTCGGCCTGGTTGAAAGAGGCGTTGCTGTCGAGGATCCTTATGCGTTGTGTGTATGTGTGGCGATACAACCCAATAAAAACGTATACGATTGGGCTTACTACCATCCAGGACGAG
>NW_016209155.1:0-1970 GCF_001687245.7 Rhagoletis zephyria
TTACTTCAAGGAATTGAAAAAGTAATCGATTCCTTTGCTGTGAACTAAATTGTAATGTAATTGCATTTACCCAGCTCTGTTCTCAAATCACAAATGTACTTGACCTTTTTTAGTTACATCCTGAAGATGATTTCGTGTGCTAAAGTCCATGGTTGTTGAGATAATTTGTGATTATCACTCAGCTGAGTTTGGCCATAAGTAAGTTGTAGAGGATTGTCAACAGAGAGTGTTAGTCTGTTAACCCTGTAAGTGCTTCGCACTTTGGCCGTATCTGCTGGCTTGTTAGTCGAAACGACTAACACCAACTTTGAATTTAAATAACAAACAAACCACAGTTAAAATAAAAAAACATTTTATAATTTTAAGTTCTTTATATTATTTAAAACATATTAACAAAATATTAAATACATATTCTTTTCTCTGTTACATATAGGCAAAGAACGGATTTTTAGGACCAAAAAACCTATAAAAAAGGTAAAATAAAATAACGAAATAGGCAGTAAAAGGCACTAGAAATAGCAAAAATGGCAGAAGAAGGCACCGATTCCGAAAATCGAGTTAATTTTTTATCGTGTGGATAAGTTTTCGAGATATTTTCAGGTGTACATGGCGTATAAGTAACATTATTTCCTGCTACAAAAAATTTTTGCGCATTTTCATATGACCATTATTACTTCTTTATTTATCAATGATTTTCTTCATTATCAAATTCATTTGTTGTAATAGAACATTTTTTAACACAGCCTTAAGTCTACTAAACGTGCGCTCAACGTGAGTTGATACAAGTGACGCCCAATTTAAATATGGAACGTTTGAAATTTTATATTATCAGGAATAAGTGCTTTTTCCTCGCTATAATCACTCTTTTAAAGCTACAAGAGGCAAAAAAAGGCAAATATCTTAAAAAAACGGCAAAAAAAGGGAACATCAAATGTGTATATATGGAATCAGGGAAAGCTAAATCGTGGACATTAAAAACAAAAAGGTAAATAACTTCAGAGAGAGGTACGAAGCGAAGTACGATTGTTGTTAGTCAAATCGATTAACAAAGGACGTGCAAGGTTTACCAAACAATGTTGCAGCCAACTTTATGTTAAAGTGTTATCATTTAACCTCTTACATGTCACGATAGCTTTCATTTCATCTAAATACAAACACCATATTTTCCATGCGATGACTACGCCAACTTTTGTGCCTACAAAAAAACTCTATGCGCGGAAAGTATTGGTTTTTTCCTTCCATCTGAAGTTAAGTGCAGCAAAAAGTCACCGGCTGCAGTATGGGGCTGCTGTACGGGGCTTCTATAAGTTTAACCTGTGGGTACTGGTTCCGACGTTTCAAAACCGAAGGAAGGCCATCGACGTTGGTAGACATAAAATTGCAGGCAATTTCGAAAGAAGACCCGTGCCAAACTGAAGAGGTACTTGCGGTAATATTAGGTGTGAGTCAACAAGACATTTAATTGCTATTAAGAGTTATTTGTGTGGTCCATGAAATGGGAAATTAGGTGACTCATGAACTTAAACTAAAATGTATCGAACGGCGTATCACTGTTTCCCAAATGCTTCTTTAACGGTAAAAAGCGAAAACGTTTTTAACAGACTTCAAAAAATGGAAGTAGGTAACCAATTCATCGGGTTATTTTTTTTTAATGTATGCTAACGCATAACTTTGGACCACGTAAAACGTTTTCGATAACTCTTTTTTTTATAGGGTGTCATACTAATTTAATTTATTTCCGACCTTTGGGTCATGTTTAAATTGACAGTAAAATTTATATGAGCCTGGAAGTCGGTTGTGTTTTTCCCTACTTATTATTATTAACCTGTGTTACTAAAATGGATTTAATTTCAAATATTTATACCACCAAACGAGGAGTTTTGGGTACGAACTTGCAATTAATTTTTACCGCCGTATTTGGCAATAATAAATAGCAAATTCGAGTTCCTTGGACCCCAAAACCTCTAGAA
>NW_016209157.1:0-1970 GCF_001687245.7 Rhagoletis zephyria
TTGCAATTCTTGGCGGACCCAAACAAAGCAGTTTGGAAAGCATCTGTGTATGTAGGTGCGCTTCATTGCAATTGTCGCTCCTAATTTGTGTCGTTAACGCTTTTATAAGTTTAACCCTCTTAGGACCATAAGCCTTTAATTAAAAAAACATGATATTGCAAAATGTGTTGCATCGAGAGCGAAATAAACCACTTCGCGCATTAATAAACAAAGAAATCAATGTAAATAATTATGCTCACCTAAAAAATTTCATTAATTTAAAAACTTATTTTTCCTAACTTATTTATTCTAAAATATTTTTGTTAATTTATTTTTTTTACACAATTATACATATTTTGCAAATCTAGTTTTTATTTTTTCCCAAACATTGGGTTTTCAGGGGGTTATTTTTTCCCGAAAATTTTTTTCAAACATGTTCTATAATTTTTATTTACAATATTTTCTAAAAAAATTATTTTNTCTAAAAAAGTACATACTTATTTGTGCGCTTACATAACCAAAATATTATTTCTATTTTTTTAGTTTTAATTATAATAATAATTTTTTCTGATATAAATCTAACACAAAAGTGTTTTTGTCTCCAAAAAAATTTGTGTTCCTTATGTTTGTAATTTTTTTATTATTTTGGGTAAACACACACTATTTCTTCATAAATTATATTTTTTCGTAAAATTATTTTTTAACGAAAATTTAGTAGAACGAAAATAGAGTAATGTTTTCTATCAGGTTCAAATTTCAAAAAAAAAACTTATTTTGATAGTTTTTCTCTTATTTTGATAAAAATATATGCATTTTCTAAAATTTCTCGATAAAAAATAGCACATTCTAAAAATTAAAAATAACCCTGACCACTAATTCCATGTGAATAAATCGTTTTAACAGGCAAAACAAAAACAAATCGGGAAAAATTGTTTTTGTTTTTCTTTATAATTTTTGGGAATATTAGTTCGCGTGAAATTCGCGATAAGTTGGCATGTAAAACTACTGAAAACTCACACAACAATTTCCTTATGAGTACAATAACGTGTTGGGATATATGTTTTCCTTGGCCTTTGGAGGGTTAAATCGTCTTTGATCTTACGAAATTTCTTTACGATGATTAAGATTTTTAAATTCAGTAATATAAAAAAAGATTTAAAGTAATTATAATGTGGAAATATAAAGAATACCTAGCGTACGACATTATTCTATTGAGATGCTTTGTTTGTAAAGAAGTTCAACTAGTTTTCGAAATTTATTGCGAATATTTGAAAATCTCTACTGATCCATTAATCCGCCTTTTGTCGTATATATAGTACAAGCATGTGTTATCAGCTTTGTTAGTCAAAATTTCTTTAATGTGCTCTTGCCTTTCGAAATCAATATTGTTTTTACTACAGTAAGTATGTGTTCATATTTTTAGGGTCAGCGTTATTTTTATTTACTGTATGTGAAAAAACGAAAAAAATAGTTGTTCAAACATAATTAACTCAAATGTGTGCCAATTTTAACTAAATCTTCCAGGAACTGCGGATCCAACAATGACGCAAATTATAATCGTATTTCCTTATTGACAAATTGTAATACACAATGCAGCAACTTAAATTTATTTGTGTAAAATTAATTGCAATTCAAATTGAAGTTTCGTTAACTTTAACTCCATTTTTGTATCCTCTTTCTCTTCAATTGATTTATTTTCGTCATTTGAGGCGATTTATTGCACTTTTTTTGTCCCCCCTTTTGTTCCATGTTTGCCGCAATTGTTGTTTTTAATTAACAAGAAAGTAGCTAATGACGTTAAAGAGCAGCTACTTGCGAAATATATAAAAAATTAATTTATTTTCATATCAACATTATTCAAACTGTGTTTGTTAAATAAACAAAACAATAAATTTGTGTGCCTATCAGTAAAGAAAAAAATCCGATAAGACAAAGCCGTCAAGCGTCAACTGTTTGTATGAAGTAACTGCATAGAGAACAGGGGGTGAAGG
>NW_016209158.1:0-1970 GCF_001687245.7 Rhagoletis zephyria
GGCGTGGCACCTCCCATACAAACCGAAGTTTTCGTACTGCATATATCTCGAAGTGTTTATGGTAGAGTACTGGAACTTGGTATTGAGATATATGAAATCAACCGCATACTCATGGAAAAAAGGATGTTTTTCGAAAAGCGGGCGTGGCACCTCCCATACAAACCAAATTTTTCATACTGCATATACCTGGAAGTGTTCATGGTAGAGTACTGGAACTTGGTATGGAGATCGCATCAGTCATCAAGAAAAATTGGGGATATTGGAAAAAGGGGCGTGGCACCTTCCATGCAAACCGAATTTTGCATACTGCATATCACTGGAAGTTGTAACTAAGCGAAAGCCCTGATTCTTCTGTCTCTATGCTGGGGAATACTCGCCGTTCCCAGGGTCCGTTAAAATATATTTATATTGTGGGGCTTTTTCAAATAGTACTTTATTTAATTTTTCTTATCCTCTTACAATATGGTATTTCTTAAATCCTACACACAGTATGGTTAACGGTATACAAATTCCTAACGGCGCTCTTCTGTCGGCGCGCTGCTGCTGGGTGACGTCGACGCTACTCTGTCGGCGCTCTGGTGCTGTGCGACGTCGGCGCTACTATGCCGGCACTATGGTGCTGTGTGACGTCGGCGCTACTATGTCGGCGCTCTGATGCTGTGCGTCCTCGGCGCTACTATGTCTAGGCTCTGCAGCTGTGCGACGTTGGCACTACTATGCCGGCGCTCAGCTGCTGTGTGACGTCGGCGCTACTATGTCGGCGCTCTTATGCTGTGCGTCCTCGGCGCTACTATGTCTAGGCTCTGCAGCTGTGCGACGTCGGCACTACTATGCCGGCGCTCAGCTGCTGTGTGACGTCGGCGCTACTATGTCGGCGCTCTTATGCTGTGCGTCCTCGGCGCTACTATGTCTAGGCTCTGCAGCTGTGCGACGTCGGCACTACTATGCCGGCGCTCAGCTGCTGTGTGACGTCGGCGCTACTATGTCGACATTCTGCTGATGTGCAACGTCGGCGCTAGTATGTCGACGATCTGCTGCTATGCGACGGGCGCCGCAGCTGCGCGGGCCCACGGGGGCCTGTAGTGTGGTGAGCTCTCCACCGGCCGTGAAACGCAGTACTAGCATAAGGTGGGCATGGAAGACCGTATGCTCACTTATACTCAGCCCACACCTCTCTACCTTTGCTACGCTCACGGTCTCAACAAAAGATGGGTATGGGAAACCGTATTCCCACTTGTGCTTATCCCACGACGTTTCTACTCCACAGCTCCGTGCTGACTGACTCGTATGTTCCGAAGTCACTTCTGTTATAGCTAGTGCTCTTCGTGTTGCTGAGTCATGTTGTGTTGCTATGGTGACGGTGTAGCCAAGGAGTGTTTATACGGTCACTTGTGTTTATTGGCCGTTTTGATGACGCTGCTGTAGGCGTTGTTGTTACTGGTGCAAAGGGTGGGCATTCGTGTAGGGTAAATTCTGTGGATATTGAATCCTCACATTTCTACCCCTCTCTGGTGGACTTAAGTTTTATGGTGTTTCTGCGCCTGGCGATGCTTTGGGCGGCGATATCGTGCACAAATGCGGCGCGCGCCACATCTGCAAATGTTGCGGCGGCGGCGTGTGCATGCGGTGACCGCACGTTGAGCAATCGCACTGAGATGGCGCCCGTGGATTCCGCGTTAGTAGCAGCGGCTGCACGAACAGTGGTTGCACTCCTGGCGGCTGTCTGTGTGGACATCGCTTGATGCTGGTTGCATGTCTGTGTTGTGGCAATGGTGAGGGATGCATGTCTTACGACTGCTTCTGCGGCTTGGCGCGGACGGCGTCCCATACGCCCATGACCGCCCCTCACCCCAGCATCGGGATCCGGGGTCGCTTCGCGTTCTCTTCCGCGATATGTTCAGGTACCCGTGTTGTACCTCCTTATGATTCTGGCATGACTCGCATCGACGCACGTTTCCGCTGATGTCGCG
>NW_016209159.1:0-1970 GCF_001687245.7 Rhagoletis zephyria
CAATTTGTTCTTCTCTCTTTGTTCTTTAAAGCACTGAAGTGCAGATAACTATTTACGTATTTTACTTACATACTTACTAGGTACTACATATGTACAATATGTACATATGTATGTATGTGGCTTAAACATCAACACCTGTGCATGCAACGATGCAATCAACAAATGATGGTTCAACATACTTAATGCCTACATAAATAAATATGTATGCGCGTACTTATCTTTATGCTCGACAAAACGGTAACCATGCTCTCTTAGTTGTTTGTCTGTTCAAAACTGTTAAAATGTATGCACATATGCATACATGCATATCCATAATAAATATGTAGCCATGCTGTTGAGCCCAAAAACAGTTTTAACAACACCAACGACTACTGTTAGCCAATTTATAGCAAATTCTCCTTACTACGAGTCTGTACTATCTTGGTCCAATAGTGAAGGTGAGCAAAATGTAGGAGATCAATTGCAACTTTGCCATGTACAACGTACGTTTATGGCAACTATGTATGTACATACTCGTACAAATGTCCATATGTATTTAGAGATCGTAAAAGTATGCACGTTCCATGGTGATCTATGGTCATGTGCAAAAGTAGATATCCCAACTTTTCATAGGCTAGCCAGCCAGTCAATGCCGGCCGATTGGATCTGAGTTTCCGTTTAAGTTTCAGCTTCCAGCTGCGGCCTTAACTGTTACTGGCTTAAATATGTATGTATGTAGATACCTCAAGATACTTACATAGGTATCTATGGAATTTTGTACAAACATACATATGTCTGTATTCATCTAAAAATTTACGCACTTGTATAGTATGTATGCACATATGTATGTAGGTATGTATACAGTGGCTTCAAAATAAAGTGGGACAATGTAATTGCATTTTTCTAAAGATACAAAAAAAAAACCCCGGTTCGAAACGAAGTCACACAGATCTCTTTGCTCTTTCTATGCTATCTATAAACTGCAACAAACCACAATAATCTGTTTATTCCATCTGTGGTCATTAATAATTGTTTTACTATTTATTCGTTTCAAGCGAAACTGGCGCTTATTTTCTATAGGTTAACTGTTTTATTATATAGGGTATCAAAGACCATCCGTCCACCCCTTTGTTCAAAGAATCCGAGTCTGTAGCAAAAAATGTATGTTTTTATTAAAAAAAATATTTTCCGGTCAGTTTAACCCACATCCGAAAGTCGCTAATACGACCATAAGACAAAGCGACCCCGACTTGGTAGTTCATATTTTTGTGTTTTTTAAATAAAAAATATTTTTCTCTGTTTTAGATTTGTTTAAAATTTTTAGGATTGATGGACAAACATAAATAATAAATAAATATGAAATTTGAGCTTGATTAATACATTTTTAAAAACTTTACAGCACAAAAACACAAACAAATTGATTTAATAGTATTTCAAATATTTCGAGAAAGGGGCGAGGAAAAATTTGAATAAAATCACACATACACACATCAAAATTCTCTATGAAAAAAAATTTTAATTTTTTTCAGTTTGAAAAAATTTTCACATACAAACTTTTTTATATAAAAAAATAGTTTTTGAAAATATGTCATCTCAAAAAATTTTTTAAAAAATCACAGAGCTACCTGAGTATTGCGTAGTATTTAAGTATAGCATTATGGGGTGCACTCTAGAATAATTTGATTTTTTTTACACGGAAGTTGAGTAAAATGAGTACATATATTACAAATTTACAAATTTTTAAAAGTTTTTTTAGAATTATTTTTGAGTATAAAGTTTTGTAGCCCATTAAATTTTAGTATAAAATAGTGCAAGTTTTAAGCGACTGAATAGAATGAACATTTGGAATATTTTTCAGATGTTTGAAGAGGGTTACCACCTTTTAGAAAAGTTAAATTCAACCTTTTTAATAAGTTAAATACATTACACGAATGCGGGAATTAATCGAAACTGGTTTAAAAGGGCTTTATTTCAAAGCTACATATTTAGGA
>NW_016209160.1:0-1970 GCF_001687245.7 Rhagoletis zephyria
GAAGAATAAAAAATTGTTTTGGCCGCAACGTTAGGATTGAATGAAGTATCTGCCATGCATATAAGCACACTGACTTAGTGCCTTGGATTCAGGCATTTCCCAGTTTTTTTAGCTTCTACAAAATTTCGTCAAAATTGCAACCATTTCATTTCGAACTTTTACAAACAATTTTGGAACTTTTTAATTAGAAATTTAATAAAAAAAATTTTAAATGCAATTCGCTAAAGAAGTTTCAACTCAAAGATTCAAAAATTGACGGTAAGTGCTTGGCTAATTCAAACTTATACTGGGTTAGAAAACCACATCTTATCCAAAATTTTGAAAATTTGCAATTTTGCTGAAATTTGTCGAAGTGTTTCTTAATTTTTCAAAAGTTTTAAACATACATATGTATTTATATTAGCTATTCTTGAGCCAAGTAGTCCATTTTGCATTGTCGCAAGAACCGAAAAGTATAATTTGATATTTTTTTTTAAGTTCATTGCATTCTGTTTTCAGTTCAAAGAAGGGGAAAAAATCAAAATTTTTATTTTGTCGAACCTGTGTGCTATAGAGTATTAATTAGCACTCACTTCTATCCACTTGGCTTTGCCGGTCAAAATTTTGTCTTGTCTTTCAATACAACAAATGCACACTCAACTACATATGTATGCACATTTGTATATACAGAGACTTGGCAATAAACAATAAGTGCTAATATCTCAAAGACAAATCTCTAAGTAACTGATTTATTTGCTGGCTAATGAATATACATACATACTATATGTATGGTAGACGTCTACTTGAGTGCATACAAATGCTCCCAATATTATTTAAAATGTATTCTACCTAATTGTTGATTATATTTAAATAAGAGATTTCTAAATTCAATATTTGTAGACGCACTTAAACAATAGAAGAAACAATAGTAGAATTTATGTATGTATGCATTCTGATGATTATTATTTGTCTTACGAATTTCATTAGCATTGGATATTTCCATATAAATATATCTGCATATCAATGAAATTTTGAAAATACAATATGCAAAGCGAAGTGAATGCATAAAGACACATATACATACTAGAGGTATACGCCGCCGAGCCACGCCGCCGCCGCCGCCGTGTTTTGTCATTACTCACGCGCCGCCGCCGAGTTACGAAAATATCGGCGCGGCGGCGGCGACGGCGGCGTTCGGCACCTAAGGAATTTTGTACAAAGTTTTCATGAAACGCATCGCTTGAAGGAACTACTACTACAGAATATATAAAAATTTTTTTCAATACAACAACAATATTCCTTTTTTACAGATTACTACAACAACAAGAAAGTTGTCACACACCAAAAGACTTTAACGATAATATCTCAGAAAGCAGTTTTAACAGAAGTGCAATTATTGCATCTAACTCCTCGATTATTGGAGATAAAACAAAAACAAATTGATCTTCTTGTGTATTTTTTCTTTAATAAAGAGTTGAATATTTTTTAAACAGATTTTAAATAAGTAAGTTATTTTATTCCGGGGTCCCACAGACGTATACAAGTTCTATGTGGCTGTGTGAAAACTATGTTAGCATTCAAAAGTGGTGGGCAAACCCCAGAAAGGTTTTGCTCCATCGCATCGCAATGTTTTGTTCTTGATGGAAATTAGTAGTATTTTTCATTACTTTTGTTTACCCTCGGAAAATTTGGCACTTAAAATTTTAGTGGAAATTTTAACCAGGCCTGTTCTGCTGGGAGTTGATGGATAAAACCCCCGGAAAAGTAGTAGACCACGCTAGTTTTCAATCTATAACCCGCAAAAAATCGTAAGAACCCCTTAATTTAACATAACGGTAGATAACGTTATTTCAAAAATTTATTAATAGCGAAATAAATTACTCCAATGACTTAACTTTAAATATTTTTTTTTTATTTCTTTAAATTTAAATAGTACATACGGATCTATAGAGAACATAGAGAACCATGTATGTATGTAGTATATTTCTTTA
>NW_016209161.1:0-1970 GCF_001687245.7 Rhagoletis zephyria
ATTAATACATGCTAATACACTCGTAGTAAACGAGTAAAGGACCGGTCTAGCGCATCGGTGAGTAACAAATGAATAGCAAAAAGTAAAAAACAATGCTATCATGAAAAACAAGTCCAAGAAGCAACAGAATATCAAAGAACACAACAAAAGGGCTGACTAATAAAAGTGGTTGCTTTGGCTTTCATTCGTTTAAGTATATACATACATAGTATGTATACAGTAGCGGTCGTATCTATAGCACACCTATTTCAAAGGGATATTGTTTGCCACTTATGTTTATTTATTTATTTCTAAGAACTTTCAATTTAAACATCTTTAGAACATTGTAGAAAACTATAAAAATCAACAAATTTTCATCTATATTTCAAAAATTTTTCTCAGGGTGTTTAAATTGTTTGGGTATATAGTTTTATCTATAATCTATTAAATTTTAGTGTGATGATGTGCAAGTTTCAAGTGACTAGAAATTACCGTTGAATTTTTTGATTTTTTTGTCGCATTTGCTTCCATATAACGCATTTGTATATTTTATGCTTGCTAACATGGCAACCGTGTGCATTTTAATGTTGTGAATTTACAAATGCAATATCATATGCTCAAGATCCTGAGAGAAAAAAATCTAAAAAATAAACGGCAAGTTTAAAAAAATTAACATAAGTGGAAACATTATCACTTTGAAATGGGTGCACTATTGATATGACCGATACTGTATATGTGTATGTACTTATGTATGTATGTAGATATCTACGTAAATATATACTAATTAACTTATAAGTTAGGTTCTCACATATACATATATGTACATATTTGCAGGTACATATATGCATTTATACACTTATGGGAAACAACGAAAACAAAAGTTGGACAAGTTTTTGACTTTTGTCATTAAGCTTATTCTTAATAAACGCATCTCGACATCGTGTGCTCTATCGCTCAGCCTTATTTAACGTCTCTCTGGATTCTCTTTTGACTTGATATATCGAGGGCTTATATTCAATACCCTCTATCTGCAATTTTCACAGCAACTACTTTGTGATGTTAGAACCCTACTCCCTGTCATCACTGATGTTAGTTCTTTATTATCGCCGATGACAGTTAAGTCTTAGGTGAATTTTTGTATCAGAATCTCATTTTTGTTAAAGTGTAGATAGAGGGTATTGAATATAAGCCCTCGATATGCTTATGTTTTCGCGCCTTTGTTTTGTATTCCACACAAGTGTGGCCACTTCGCAGATACCTTTCCAACCAAATTTGTTTATACATGGAACTGGAAAACAGTTAACCGTCCAGGGCTCGAATCTTTTCGAATGAGTCGGCAATCGTACGAGCACAAATTACACGAGTCGTCGGTCGTCTGAACAAATTTGGATTNATTTTCGGTTACAATATACACCGAAATGCAATTAAAAAAAATATAAAAATGTTACAAAAAAAAAACACAAACAGCTATGAAAGCAGTTTCTGCAAAAAGTTGCTTCTATGAAAAATTTTAGAAGAAAATTTAAATGGCACTTAAGTTTAAGTTTCGATTTTTGTTTAAATGCCATTTAGCTTTCGTTGGGCTTCAGATCAACTTTATTTGAGCATGCCAACCTAGTGGCAATACTGTTGCTTGTTCCTTGAAACTGTTGTTGCATGTGTTTGTTTTTTTACATTTTGTGCTGAATAAGTGATTCTTGTGTGGTACAAAGACTGAGTTGCGTGTCTCATATTTAAATAGCTAATATTTGCCATTTAAGTGCAGATTAAATATGTGATCTGAAAATTAATAGTCTGTTCCTTTGAACTTCGGACTAAAACCTGTGGCATTGTCAACCTACAATTTTACTGTATCAGGTGAGAGTAAAATTAACACATGTAGAAGCCTACGTGAGCGCAAAAAGCACTATTTCCTGTAAAAACGCCAGTCGGTGTGTGTACATGAAATATCACTAAATAATTATTAAAATCTATACATATTAAAATATTCG
>NW_016209162.1:0-1970 GCF_001687245.7 Rhagoletis zephyria
AAAAAAAAAGAAAAGCTACAAAACCAAAGGCAAAGACAGAACCAAAACAAACCGCAACTTCATTTAATCGCGACAGCTGCCTACTCTTGCCCGAACAAGGATAGCGAGCAGCAGCGCTCACAATAGTGAACTTCAGATCCTGGCAGCCTACAGGCTACGCTACGAAATACTTTCTGTACAAGTATATTCAAGCTGACATCCATAAGTACAGTAAGAGCCGCAGGCAACTGGATTTCAATGTAGAAAATGTCAAAGTGAATAAAAATTTCTTAAGAGATGAGCTACTGCTGGACGACCACGAAAACAGCGTGGAATTCGCATGCATTTTGTCTCGTTTCTTATGCCAAATGATGACATGTCCGAGGCGGCTGCCGAGCGTTGCCTAAAAATGCTGGAGCACAAAAAAAAATTCTTCAAATTAAATATTACTACAGCACAAATAGGTATGAAAATAAGAAAGAAGGCGGCGAAGTAGGAAAAGGGCGCGCGCACACACAATTGTAGGATGAGTGCGCCTGTTGTTAGAAAACACGCGGCTCCAACATGCGGCTCCAAACCCACCACCATCCTCTTGACTTGGCGTGCAACTCAATATAACCACTGGGCGCGGCAAATGTTGTGGACGTTGACGATGTCAAGTTAAAACTTTTTAATGTGGCTGCACTCTACGCTAACACCCGCGACGCTGTCGGACGTCCGACCATCACACAAACACACACGCTCACGCGTACTTAGAAATATACTTTTCCTCCATTTCCATATATTCTATCCCTCCTCCTCCTCAGCTCGTAAACACAACACTCTTTTGCATAATTCAGTGCGCTGCATGGAGTACCTCATGGGGCAATTCTCGTCTCCAAACCGACAGTCGCCATGTTGCTTAGTCCAAGCGGACCACCGTCAAAAGTTCCATCGTCCCTACATGCTTAAATCCTTAATGCTCTCAACCCCCAGTTGTACGGTTCAGCTGTGCCATGGCACAAACACGTGCGGCTGTCTTTCGCAATCGCCGACTTTCTTTCGCATGTCACACCAATAAGGTGCCCATTCATCCCAGAAGCTTATGAGCTCAGCAGCCCAGCAGTCCAAGAGCTCATCGCCAGCCCAGCAGCCCAGCAGCCCAGCAGCCTAACCACTTACCTCCCAACTTTTGTGCTCTCGTTTCCACCGGTTTTTTTAAGAACTCTGTTCGCTGACGGTGTTCACATCCGCTTCCGCACTATACCACTACCTCCGCCTCATCCCTAATTCCTGCAACCATTTCCAAGTACCCCCATCGCTCTTTTGTGCTATTAGTTCACATCGGGTGTTGGGTGTTGGATGTCGAATCTTTATACTATGTAAAAGTGCGTCCGTGTGTGTGTGTACATTTATAGTGGAAACATACCACCCATTTAATAATCAACCCCCACTTGTGTTGTCTGTATCCTCATGCAAATGATTTTTTATTCTGCGCCCACTTGTACACTTGAGGCTTCTACTTCAATACAAACACATGTAAATTTGTGCATATTCAGATATACTTATTTCCTTTTGCCCTCCATCATCTTCAAGTTTTCCATTTCCCTACACAAATTTCATACAATATCTCTACTTTGGCACTGTTGTCGTGTATTAGTAGTTGTTTGGATTTTTATTCTACAATTTTTTGTTGCTGTATTTTATGTATGACTATTGGATTGCTTGGTCGCTGAGGGAGTCATTTGTATAAGCGAAGGTGAAGGATTTTCAATTTCTCGTATTCCATTGTTTTCAATTCGAAATTGTGCATAGCACTGCAGGTTTAGACTCCATACCATGATGAATACATACATAGTGACAGCTGAGTTTTGAGTGATGGCACAGTGGGTAAAGTCGTGAAAAATCTGAAGAATTTCAGCTGAGGTAAACAGGCAAGTTGGTTTCGCTGGGGACCAACTTGAACGGTTGTTGCTTATCTATAGCGAAAAATGAGGTGTGCCGAAAACGAG
>NW_016209163.1:0-1970 GCF_001687245.7 Rhagoletis zephyria
AGTAAATATTAGGGCTAATTTACTCAAAATTGATGCTTGCAACAATTCTGTACCAAAGAATACGTTAAGGATAAAATTTTGGAAAATGGGCGTGGCACCGCCCACTTATGATCACATCTATGTATCTCGGTAACCGTTCTACCAATTTGTACCAAACTCGGTATGATTATTGTGCTTGCCACATAGAAGCAAAACGGTGAAAATTATTGAAATCGAACTAAAATTACGACCGCTTTTCATATAACAGTGAATTTCAGAAATGCTTGAAACTTCAATATTTCGAAATTTAAGGANTACCATGTAGCGGTACCTGCGCCGGGTATTTAATGTTCGGCTCCGCTCGAACTTAGACTTTCTTACTTGTTTAAGATTGAATTTATTTCGATTCCTATCGAAAAATTTCAATTAATAATCATACCCTAAATCTTATGTATTTCTCATTGTGTTCATTTGCGTATTTATCTTAAATTTTGCTTTCACTTTGTATCTGAATGGTTATCATTTATTTCATCATCACATTTAGTTTTATTGCAAAGTTTTATTTGAAGCAAAACAACGATGCATGATATGAATGTTTTTGCATCCGAAAATTGGCGCTAACTGGTTAAAGAATCACCCTCCAGATCTAGGAAAATCGACTCAAAGTTAAGTTTGTGTATTTCAGCGTTTTTGAGTCATTTCAAGATGTGAGGTATTCCTTACTGTGTAATTTGATAATTATGAAGTTGATACTCAATTTTTAATAATTAATATTTTTGCTTATGTGTAGTACATTCGTGTTATTATTTTCTTGAAGTTGGGTCGTTTTTTTAATTTTAGTAGCACAAAGTGAAACACTTCAAATACCAACTCTTTTTACAGTTACATCAGGTACAATAATTACAGGAATTGTCTGTCTTCCCATAGAGTTTTGCTTCACATCGAAATTCGTGCTCCCTTATCATGGTACCATGGTGAAATAAATATAAGGTGATGTCACTTACATAACCTCACTTTTTCTGCATGCCAATTGCGGCCATGCATTTTGGGGTAATAGAAAAAAGGGGAAAAGATTAGGATTATTTTTACTACTTTTACTACTATTTCCAATGCATAAATATATCAGTGGACCCGAAACCAGTTAAATGAAGCTTCATCAATAAAATAATTTTTTCTGTAAACCAGTGTAATTAAAGTTTCATATTTTCGCTCAAAAGAAATTGTTATTACTTAATTTTTATTTTTTCGATCAAATATATTGATTTTAATAATTATTATTCAGTTTAATTTTTCTACCTTAAAATTATTATTTGTAAAACTTAAAAGTCCACTCGGTCGTACCACACACATATGATGATAGTTAAAACTAAAAAAATAAGGACTATTTGCCGTCTTTCATTAATTCATATCAAAACAAATTAAATTATACCGTTCTCTTTATTTAATAATTCTTAAGTTCTAATAAAAATTACATATTAGCCCGTATGGAATTTTATTTGTATTCTTTCCTTAAGTTCTGAAGTACATGTATATGCGTACTTAGTTTTTAAATATCTAAACTTTAAAGGGAATTTTATTACGACCTTTATTTTCGTTACCAATTAAAAATTTCATTTCTGAATTCTATCAGTTATATTACAAAATAATTTTGCGTTTAAATTGTTAGACCAAAGTGCATTGTCGTAGCCATCCGAGGCACTGCTCCAATAATATGTTGGATATGTATACTATATATTTTACCAAAAATTTACTTTCAAAACCACAATTATTGGAAATTATCGCTCAAATTTTCCAACGAATTTGAAACGAAAGGTCAAAGCAAAAGCGAAACAAAGAAACAGTGATACCTGCGGATACTTTTTTCACAAAATTGTCTGCTCCATTTTTTGTTCCATTTTGCCCAGAAATAAAATTGGAATAAATAGAGTAGGCATTACTGTAATGCTTTCTTCTTCTTCTTTTTTGGCGCTGTAACCGCCTAAGCGATTTTG
>NW_016209165.1:0-1970 GCF_001687245.7 Rhagoletis zephyria
ACATTTTCTTTAATTTTCATTTACCTAATAAATATTTGTGAATTCATCACACAATTAGTTTTCAATTTTAATTTGAGATATAACTAATTTGAATGAATTTCACACAGAAAATGGGTATTTTGTGTTTGGGGATTTTTATTTTGGGTATTTTAATTTGGGGATATTGTGGTACGCCCATGGGTGTGTTCTCAGCGCTCTGCGTGCTTGGTATGCGTATGTACACTTACATATACATACATACTCAGATGTGAACAGTCAACTACGTGCGTAATAACTTTTTGTATGAAAATATTATTTTTAAGTACGAACATTTTTAAACCATAATCATATAAAGTATTCATTTTTACAATGCTTCTTTTCCCGCAGTGTACACTCAGGCAAATAACTATCAGGCAGGATCTGCAGCTCACCTCCGAGTGACTTTGAACCAAAGTCACTTTGAATATATGCACATAACGAAAGGGAGGGTACTCTCAGACAACTAAGCATTCAACAAACACCGAAAATTTTGGTTCGTTATCTTTTGAGAATCATTATGAAAATAATGAAAATATAATATCTCCTCGAATTCTTTTATTTGACAATTAACTACAGCACGTTTGAAGTTGCTGCAATAAAAATGCTTGTTATTGTTTTTGTTTGCATTTATTTTTCGATTTTCATGGTCCTGAAGACATCCAAAAGCTGCCTTAAGGTTCGACGAATACAAAGATTGTAGGTACCAGCGACCAGTAAATCATCAACGGAGGTGTTTATTTTGTGCTTTACTATGTAGTAGACGACATTGGTCATGATGACAATTTTGGTATTAAGAGCAGAAATAAAACATGAATTACCTCTTAAGGTGCTTACCTATTTTCCCACTGGGTGCAGTGAGTGCTTATAATTGAATTTATGTGCTCACTCATATACAAATTTATATGGGTATACCCTACAGAGCTTTTGAGAGTTAGGTAGTAGCATTTTAAGCCTTAAATCTTTTTCCACTCGTGAAATATTCACTTCGCAGGATAATTAAATTATGTTATAATTGAGCCACCGAAAATAATTGTATGCATATTTGTATGTATGAATGCATGTACATAAATTTTCATATTTACTAGGGCGGACTGATATATTAACAAATCCACATAAGTATTCGTAAAATAAAAAATATCCGACCATATTTTGCTTCGGTGTCTTTATCGCAGGAATTCATAAACTTTTTATCAATAATATTATTTGGATCGTCTTGCTGTTTTTTTTCGATTACGATACCTATAACAACACAGTCTAAGCGGTAAAAGTTACCAGACTTCTTTATCTCCATATACAATATAAAGCAATTTTTTACCCTAAACTATGTTTGTTTTTGTCGGCCGCTGTGGTGTAGTGGTAAGCAGTGCCCGCTTCCACTCCGCAACGCCTGGGTTCAAGCCCTGGTCAAAGCAACATCGCAAAAAAAAATATAGAAAAAAAAGGTTTTTTCTTAACAGCGGTCGTCCCTCGGCAAGGCAATGGCAAACCTCCGAGTGCATCTCTGCNCTTTATCTCCATATACAATATAAAGCAATTTTTTACCCTAAACTATGTTTGTTTTTGTCGGCCGCTGTGGTGTAGTGGTAAGCAGTGCCCGCTTCCACTCCGCAACGCCTGGGTTCAAGCCCTGGTCAAAGCAACATCGCAAAAAAAAATATAGAAAAAAAAGGTTTTTTCTTAACAGCGGTCGTCCCTCGGCAAGGCAATGGCAAACCTCCGAGTGCATCTCTGCCATGAAAAGCAGCTTCTCATAAAAATACAACCGCCGTTCGGAGTCGGCGTAAAACTGTAGGTCCCTCCGACAACATCAACGAGCACGCCACAAATGGGAGGAGAAGCTGGGCTAAACACTAACATATGTGTAAGCGCCAATCTATTATTATTATTATGTTTTTTATACCCCAGCGCCGCATAAAAGGCTATGGTTTTTTCGAAAATAGATATCGAAAGAA
>NW_016209166.1:0-1970 GCF_001687245.7 Rhagoletis zephyria
AAAAAAAAAAAAAAAATTTTAGTTTTAAAAAGTCGAATTTAATTAACTTGTACGCAAATTATTTGAAATATCAAAATATGAGTTTCAAGCGAAGAAGTATTAAAAAATCTTTAGTTTGAAAATATGGAACATTTGAAAGAGGTTGCCACGTATTTAAAACGAGGCATTCAAATTATTTTTTAAGTTGGATGAATTATTAAAACATGGGCATCAATCGAAATGGGTTTTCAAAAGGTTTATTTCTGAAATATATGTATTTAGGAGGGGTGCCACCTGTCTAAAAAATCCAACTCACCTCAAATTAAGTCGATGTGGTAATTAAAAAGTTTGTATCACGATTTGGGTGACAGACGACAAATTTTTAAGGTTTCACTTTTAAAATTTTTTGAAAAATGTTGCCACTTGCTTTAAATGTAGAATTAAGTTAACTTATACACAATATTGAAATATTGCTTGCAAACAAACAAATTTTAAGAAGTGAGTGTGTAAAGAGGGTTGCCACCTGTTCAATTAATTAAAAAATTCAAAGAATTATTAAAATACGTCTATACGTGGTATGCAAAGACTGTATTTATTAACTATATTCAACGAGTTGCTACATACATTTAAAAAAAATCAAAGTCAACTTAATTCATCAGTTAATTAAAATGTTTACCACAATGCCAAGCGAAGAAAATTTAGAAAGATTTTAGCTTGAAAATGCTTTAGAAACGCGTTCTCACCTGTTTAAAAAGTCGCATTTAATTAATTTATGCACGTTACTTGAAATATTAAAATATGTGCGCTTGACAAAAGCGTGTAAAAAAATCTTTAGATTCTATATTTAGAATGCTTGAAGAGGGTTGCCACGTATTTAAAATTCAAATTATTTAGTAAGTTGGATGAATTGCTATCTATCGAAATGGGTTTGAAAACGCTTTCTGAGGGTTCATTAAGGAGGGTTTCCACGTGTTTTAAAAATCTAATTTATCAATTAATCGAAATATTTAAGTTTGAAAAAGATGTCAACCTGTTTGAAAAGTGGAATTTAGTTAATTTGCATATATATAAAAATATGTCAATCTAAAGAGATCTACGAAAGCTCTAGTTTGAAAATATCTTTGACTAGGCTTACCAGCTTTTCGAAAAAAGTTATTTATTTGTGCTGGAGTAGGTTTTTGAATATAAATTGTGTGCATTTCAACGCCATGCGGGTTTAGTAATTATTATTATTAAGACAATCTCATATCAATAAATGGAGTTTTCTAAGCTGGTGGCAACCCTCGTCAAAAATAATTTCGAAATAGACACATCTTTTTTAAAAAGCCGTTTAATACCCATATTAAAATATTTCGTTTAACTTAATAATTAAATTGATTTTAACTGTTTGGGCAGATGGCAACCCTATTAAGGAATATTTTTGAAATAAATCGTTCTTGAGCTTATTAATTAATCGACCCTTTATTTATAACAGGTTTTAGCTCCCTTCAAAAATGTTTTCGAAGTAGTACATAAAAAATTTTAGAATGCTTTCGTTTGACACACACATCGTAGTAATACATATTTCATTTAAGCTAAGTAGAATAAAATTATAGTTTAAAAAACTAAAACCTCGCTATTATCATTTCCATTCGTACTGTCATCAGGTATGTAACTTGAGAACAGAAATCGCTGCATTTTTTAGGCGCATCAATATTACATAGTTACATCCCGAGCTAATAAAAGGGAGGTAAAAATACTTTCATTCGAAAACCACCAAATTGTTTAACTAAGTGGCACAGTAAACAGGAAAATCTATCCCTAGCTAATGGCTTTAATAAAGTGAACACAACAGTCTAAAGAAAAATTTTGCTCTCAAAAACAAAAGTGAACAATTTAACTTTAGTAAAGTCGTTACAAAAAATTTTTGCTATTTGCTTTTTTTTACAATGTATATGTATATTGGTATTACTGTTACAATTTTTTTATTTACAAATTTTTCCACAGGTTTT
>NW_016209167.1:0-1970 GCF_001687245.7 Rhagoletis zephyria
ATTTAATTTCATTTTCATACCCAGTTGCTTTTAGAGTGGTGAAAACAGCGCGTTAAAGAGTGCGAAATGGTTTGTTATGCCATGAAAATATAGTACAATGAAAATATATGTAGTATCAATATAGCATACATTCGTGCGCACAGTATGTGCGGCAGTATTTTGAAGTAATAATATTACATTTTTTAGGCAGCTTTTAATTAAATTTCACCTACATTTGTTTTTTGCTTTGATTGTCAATTATATGTGTTGATGGCTATTTGTTGACATATCAGCAAAATTTAAAAATATTACCGGGAATATGAAAGTGATTGTTCAGAACTGATATTAAGCTCTTGAATGTGGGAATTTTATTTTTTATTTTTTTTGTCAGTATGTATAATGGACGAACATTTTACCATTTGAATATAAAAATCTCTAAAACCTAGAAAAACGGTTGACACCCTGAATTCTGTGTATTGGAACTAGGTTTTCCTGCCGGAAAAATCACATTTAAAATGGTGTTTGATTGATCCCACAAAGGACTGTGCCCCATAGGTTTTGTTGAGTGATTTCGAAATGGCCTTAGAGAATAAGAGAGTTAAGGGAGTCATAAGAGACGACCTCTTAATCAAACTAAAGGGCCATGGTTTATTGCCCTTGGTAACACGGATCTGGTCATCCCAGCTTTAGGAAAAGCCCTATAATAAATCCACTCGCACCGTGTGGGCCTGTAGATGAAGTTTTGATTGGATTTGTGGTCTGAAGTCAAAGAATAGAGTATTTATCGGACGAACATCGTTCTGAGGGTTTCTTATGTATCTCCAGTTGGGTTAACAAAAAACTTCCTTACATGAAGGTTGTTTCTGGCCGAGATACTATTAGTCACAATCTACGCCAGCTTTTGAAGGGCATTTGTAGCTATTCTTTCAAATAGCTAAGCACAGATACCGGGCTTCTTCAATTGAATTAAACCTTCAAGCTTGTCAATAAGCGTTTTGATATGCTCCACCGCTTGGCACTGAAAAACACTTTTCACAGCTGGCACAGTGTGACAAACCGCTGCGGAATTCAGGACAACGAAGTCGCTGATAAGCTGGCGGTACAAACATCTTCAAGCATCGGTATGGGACTGCAACCATTTTTTTTGGTATCAGTTGTTAATCTTCAAAATGCTTGATTTCTGAGTAGGTAAAGGCAAAACGCAACGTCTGATTTAGGAACTTATTTACCAGATCCTTAAGGACTTTATTGGGCAGTTTATGTGCAGGCCTTGCGGTCACAGCATTATAAAGTTAATATGGAAGAAAGTACTACGTGTTCCTGGAGATGTATCTTGGTACGAATGTCATGGTCGAGGAAAAGCATGCGGATGACTGACTCGATGCTGTTGTATACAGATTAGTCGAAAGTAACACAAGGGGTAGCAATAATAAATTGCCGTATAAAAAGTAAAACCCGCAATTTAACCAAAAACAAACGACAATAGAATAGTACAGCTAGTTATTTAGCTCAAAAACCAGCCCGCGGAGTTTAAAAACCTAAGAAGTTGCAGTTGGTTTGACTAGAAATCTAATTTTAGTCGAAACCATTACTGGACAATCACAGAGCAGGTGATCTATTATTTTCTCTGCATCTTGTATATTGCAACTACGTCAAGAAGTGTTGTATGCCTGCACTCGTCTAGAAAATGGCAGTAAGTCTGGACAAATCTTTCGTGTTCAACTTGATGGGAAGTGCANACATAAGACTCTACAGGATTATAAATCTTGCGGCCCTTGATATAGCACAGAGTCACAAGAACCTCTTCTTGAGATATCCGGAGCCGACGCATTTAGATTAGCTTGTCGGCTATTTCGGTGCAATGAATGCTGCTGTGCTCCGACAACTAGACCAGTAACGAAGACATGCTTATCAGCTGAAGTCTGAACGTACTCTGAACGCCTAACCGGCCCACTTCGGTGGTAGAAAAATCTTTTCGATTTGAAGACCAG
>NW_016209168.1:0-1751 GCF_001687245.7 Rhagoletis zephyria
TGATGATGTAATATATATTTAAAATTCCTTTCTAGAAATCCTTTAATTTAATTTAATTTTAATTTAATAACTTTTCATATTGTGTTTGATTGTAGTATCTAATTTAACCGTTATCTGTTTAATAGAACAGCCCTGTTTAGCAGTTAGCTGTTTAATAGAACAGCCCTGTTTAGCAGTTAGCTGTTTAATAGAACAGCCTTGTTTAGTAGTTAGCTGTTTAATAGAACAGCCTTGTTAAGCAGTTAGCTGATTAATAGAATAGTATACATAGTTTATTATTTCATAAGTGATCACTTTCAATATAAATGATATAAAAGCCGAGTAAATATCTAATGTTTCTTACATGCACTATTTTGGTGAATTCTCATATCTAGAAATTTCATATTTTTTCCCCACACATTTTCGACTCTGATACAATTTTTCATACAACTAATAATTATGCAAAACCTCATTTAAAATACAGTTTGTATTAAATCTATCAACTTATACAATTTTCATTAATTTTCATAAAAGTACTAATTTTATTAACTCACATAAGTTCCAGATTTTCATATAATAGTCTTATTAACTCATACAAGTAATAATTTTTCATACAAGTATTAAATAAATAATTGTTTATTAATTCACATAAGTTCTAAATTTTCATAGATATTCTAAATACAACTAATAGCCTTTTTAACTCATAGAAGTTGTGAGTTTTCATATTAGTATACAATTTATTATCTCATACAAGTTATAATTTTTCATACAAGTATTAGATTTAGGAACTCATATGAGTTCATTCGTTTTCATACAAGTAATTATCTTATTAACTCATACAAACTATAATTTTTCATACAAGAAATGACTTTATTAATTCATAAAAACTATATATTTTCATATAAGTATTAAATTGATGAACTCATATAATTTCATCAGTTTTCATACAAGTAATATCTATATTAACTCATGAAAGTTATAATATTTGATGTAAGTAATTGCTTTATTAATTTATGTAAGTTAGTTTCATTAGTTTTCATATGCCTAATTGTTTCTTAATTAAGTTTCAAATTTTCATAGATTTTGCCAATGTACAAAAAAAGTCGAGTAAATATGTAATGTTTCTTGCATGCATTATTTTAATGAAATTTCATATTTTTCCCATACAAAATGTTACAATTTTTACATAAAAGCAATAACCTTTTTAACTCATAGAAGTTATGAGTTTTCAATAATTTTTCATATAAGTAATAACTTCATTAGCTCATAGAAATTATAGATTTTCATATAAGTATTAAATTGATGAACCCATATAATTTCATTAATTTTCATATATGTTCATCAGTTTTCATATAAGTAATTGCCTTATTAACTAATACAAGTTATAATTTTTCATATAAGTAATAACTTTATTAAGTCATAGAAATGATAGATTTTCATACAAGTATTAAATTGATGAACTCATATAATTTCATTAATTTTCATATAAGTTCATCAGTTTTCATATAACTAATAACTTTATTAACTCATAGAAATTATAGATTTTCACCTATATCAAAATATGAGTTTTCATAAAAAGTGGACTTAACAACTTTTTTCAGTAAGTCAAGCATTTTTAAGCATTTTTTTTATATATTTAAATATGTGGGTTCGTTATCGTCCGCTTGGCATTAATATACTTATTAGACAAACCATTATGATGAAGTCAAGATCAAGGTTATTCAAATATTAATAAATAGATGAATAGGCTAATATATTAATGTTTTAAAAAA
>NW_016209168.1:1788-1970 GCF_001687245.7 Rhagoletis zephyria
TTAATATATTAATGTTTTAAAAAATCACACCACAACTTGGGGCTTATCAGAGAAATTAAATATATATGTATAGCATAGAATTTTTTTGTTTGGCTATTTTTAAATTGACATTGATTTATTAAATGTGATTGATGTTTTGAAAGCCCGCCAATTTTTGAATTCTTATGCTTATTAGAGAAATG
>NW_016209169.1:0-1970 GCF_001687245.7 Rhagoletis zephyria
GGGGCCGCCGACGCCAATTGCCGCCCCTAGGCCAAACCACTACCGAGGACCGCCACTTGCTGGCTGTAAGGGCCGCTACCATCATCGCCATCCAGGGCCGCCATCACCGCCGTTACAGAAAGGGGCCCGTTGTTATAACTAGGGCCGCCAATACTGCTCTCACTACGGGAGGTCGCTACCGCCCTCGCCACTATTTGGGCCACCGTCAATATCACCGCAGGGCCGTCACTACTAAAAGGGACTACTACTGCTGTTGCGATCAGCACCGCCGCTCGCATTGGCTGCAGCACCTCCGCTCTCATTGGCTGCAGCACCGCCGCACCTCCCTCTCTCTTCTTAGACGTCAAGGTGCCGGTACTCTGGCCAAACAGCCGCGTGTGTGTGTGGTTGTGTTCGCTACATTAAACTACTGTGTTTTCTTTATTCAGTGGGGGTTAGTGGGACCTCCGCCCAACCCTGGAGCGGCTGAACTACCTCAGCCTTCGATAAAACCCACCTCATAAGTTGCTTCCCTTCGCCGATTCCTGTTGCTACTATTTCGGGGGACCTCACTGAACAATTTCCAAGAAAAGAGAGCGAAATCCGTCGGGCGCTTTTTTTCTATGGCAACTTTTACTAATTCAAATATTACACAGGCCAACAAAAATTTGAAAAAATGTTGTTTCCTAAAATGTTAAAGCTGTTTTCAATAACATTTTTTGTGCTGATTACGAATCTGTAAGCATAAAGTTTCCATCAGCTTTAGATTTTGAGAAAAACGTGGTCAAAGTATCAAAAAATCGCGTTTTTTGCAATATTCGAGAAGCTCTAGCAAAAAAACCAAAGGCGATAGGGCTTAAACTTAAACTAAAAGAAATATTGCAAAAAACGCGATTTTTTGATACTTTGACCACGTTTTTCTCAAAATCTAAAGCTGATGGAAACTTTATACTTACAGATTCGTAATCAGCACAAAAAATGNCAGCTTCCGTAGGTAAGCACGGAGCGCATCAGGAGGCTTAGGCCATAAAACCCTAAGCGCCCATGGCTCTTCCTACGGGAAAGGCCGAGAGGTTGAAGGGGTCTGTAAAAGGGGGAATACCCCTCGCACAGACCCCAAACCCTTCATTTTTGCAAACGGTCTCAGTGGACAGGAGACAAACTCTTCTGCCCACTTAGAATACCGCGTGGCGAGCAGGCACTGTGCCGAGGCGGGTAAACTCGCCCCACAATGCCAAGCAGCCACGATTTAATACATTAGAGGGGGTAATGGGCTGCCTTGTCGCCCTGGGGCCATACTAACCAGCTTCCGAAGCCCTTGCGGATGACCGTTCGGACCGCCACTAACTAGGACCGCTAACCGTGCCATCGCCTACCAGGGCCGCTGTCACCGCCATTACTTACTAGGGCCGAGTACCATCTTCGCGTTCACCGGGCCGCCGAAATCACTTCCGCCCCTAGGCCGAGGCCGATGCCAAGCGCCGCCCCGCCACCTTCCAGGACCGCCGGCCTTACCATCGTCATCCAGGGCCGCTGCCACTGCCACCACCTATTAGGGCCAAGCTATCACCTTCGTCATCATCGGGGGCCGCCGACGCCAATTGCCGCCCCTAGGCCAAACCACTACCGAGGACCGCCACTTGCTGGCTGTAAGGGCCGCTACCATCATCGCCATCCAGGGCCGCCATCACCGCCGTTACAGAAAGGGGCCCGTTGTTATAACTAGGGCCGCCAATACTGCTCTCACTACGGGAGGTCGCTACCGCCCTCGCCACTATTTGGGCCACCGTCAATATCACCGCAGGGCCGTCACTACTAAAAGGGACTACTACTGCTGTTGCGATCAGCACCGCCGCTCGCATTGGCTGCAGCACCTCCGCTCTCATTGGCTGCAGCACCGCCGCACCTCCCTCTCTCTTCTTAGACGTCAAGGTGCCGGTACTCTGGCCAAACAGCCGCGTGTGTGTGTGGTTGTGTTCGCTACATTAAAC
>NW_016209170.1:0-1969 GCF_001687245.7 Rhagoletis zephyria
GAATGCCCAGGCCCGCACGAGTTCGTGCTGACAGCAAATATTCCGGCCCATGCCCGTCTCTAATACATATACATATGTATATAAATGTGAATATCTGTTTGTTTATTACCTTATAACTTGNCAAAGATTTTTATAATATATTTTCTGGGTAGTAGAAAAAGTGGAAGGTATTTTATGTACAGATATATATGTAGACAAAACTACTAAGTATCATATATTTTCTATCGGTTTCCAAATATTTCTTTTTTTGCTTTTCTCTTATCAAAAGAGTTTTAAATATGTACTATTTTTTTGAATAAAAACTAAAGCTCATCTAAATTTTTAGTATTAGTAACGGGCTTTTTCGTGCCTTTTCATGCTTTTATGAAATTTTACTGAATGCCCAGGCCCGCACGAGTTCGTGCTGACAGCAAATATTCCGGCCCATGCCCGTCTCTAATACATATACATATGTATATAAATGTGAATATCTGTTTGTTTATTACCTTATAACTTGTGAACCACTACACGGAATCGCACGAAACTTTGCACACTTATTTGTTTCTACCCCGGGAAGGTTATAGGTATGGTTTTGTTTGCAAATATGGTTTCAATTTTGCGCGGGGCGTGGCACCTCCCATAGGCCTGCAAATTTTTCATCAGCCATAACTTCGGAACCATAAGTCACATAAAATTTAAATTTGGTATGCAAACATATCAATGATAGGTGCTTATAGTAAGGTTTATATAAATGAGTTTGTAAATGGGGGCCTGGCACATAACATAGGCGTGGAATTTTTTATCAGCCATAACTTCGGAACCACAAGTCACATGACTTTAATTCCTTTTGATATGCCTGAAATGACAATAAACAATAAATGCCTTAAAGTAAAACCCGAAACCTTATCGAAAAATAAAATATATGATATATGTATTGGAAAATGCGTTTATGTTAATAGATACTTTGAAGTATTAAAAAAATGCTGTGAAATCATATTAGAGTTATTATTCGTAAGAAATTATATAGTATTTATTCTATTATATAATTTATTGGAGATATTTTGACCTAAATAAAAACACCTGCTGCAGTGCTAAAAAGTTATTATTGCATTTCATTCCATAATACCCAAGCTTTAAAGCTGTCCTACCATATGCTGCTATCACGGCTATAGTAAAATTAGAGCAGAGAGTATAACATCTTTATTTAAAGTATTTTTCATATTTGTATAAAGACGTGGGGTGAAAACCGCGCGTTAGACGGAGACATGAAAACTTTAGGTTTTTAATTTTATAGAGACTTTTTCGTTGCCTAAGAAAACCCCTAGTAAAATTCTCCGTGAAAAAAATTTCTATAATATATCAATCCTCTAACGACCTCCGACATTTGCTTTTTGCGGGATTTCTTGAAGTAATGGTCAAAATGACCCTTTTAGGCGGGAGCTAATGGGTTAAAATATTCTACGAAATTTTATTAAATATGTATGTCTTAGGCCCTTATTATGAGTTGCATTCGATTTCCGATCTTCGCTGGCTATCGAAGATCGAAAGTGAAATTCGTGTCGAAATTTTCGTTGAGTATCGAATTTTCTGTCGAACAGAATTTTGCTTTCGTTGGTGTAGCGAAGTGTTAGAAAATTGTGAAAAATGTATGATTTTGCATTTGTTTTCTTACTTTTTGGCGGCTAGACACTCATTTTAAACAATTTTTATTAATTTTTTGCAGTTCTAACGTCGTGAATACTAAACACAAGCTCGAAATTCTGGTTTTACTTATGAAAGAAAATCCCAATGCTCTGTTAGATTTAGATCACAAAATTTCTTAAATATATTGTTTGCGAAAATATATTCGAAAGACTGCACTTAAACTCTCTTAAACGTTTTCTGCTCCTGGCCAGTTTTCTAAGCTCTCATCCTCTGACGAATCGGTCAACCAGAACTCCGCTTTGTTTTTTATTTCATTTTAATTTGTACAAATTTACATATATACATA
>NW_016209171.1:0-1969 GCF_001687245.7 Rhagoletis zephyria
AACTTTTATCTGTTTGCTAGTACGAATATATAAATGCTCAGAAATTCTTTATAGAAAAATTTATTTAGCGCTTATATAATAGATACACGGGTCCGAATATAGCTGACTTCCATCCCCCAGACTCCTCAGAAAGCGATTAATATTTGTGATGTTATTTCCCCTAAAATTCGAGCCGCCTTAATGAAAAAATACAATACATATTGCAGCTTAGCCCTTGGCTTTTGCCACTCATTTTCTTCGCATTAAGAATTTCGTACGATTGCATGTTGTTTACATGTAAATATGTACTTCCACAGACATACATATGTACATACATATATACAGACTTATATGTTTTTGGCGCTGGCAAATGAATTTGTTACGAAAACAGACGTTAACACGTTGGCGCCATTTGCCACTGTTTTTGCTCGAAATAATACTTGTTGTTGTTGCTGTTACTGTGTTGATTGTAGTGCAGCAGCAATGTCACAGCAACAACGCAATCAGCAACAAAGTGTTGGCAACGTGTCGCCAGCCACAAATCGTCACTCATTTCGGGGGCTGATATGGTGGGGCGAGGTTTGGTGTTTTGCAACGTTTACTGCAATGGACGGACTTGGCTTGCTTGCAGTTGCGGCGTTGCGTGTTTACGTGGCAAAAACGTTATTACTGCCATTTAGATAGGTGACCAAATTGGGAAGGGTATACAGCTGTGCGGAGGGGTAGGTGGCAGTATCAGCGCAACAATAACTCTGCTTTTGCACTTAGTGCCTCTGCCAAAGCTTTTATATGTATGCAGTTGTAAGTGGGTAATGTAAATTAATTGTGTGGCACGCAGACAGCTGCGAACATGCAAAGCTATAGTTATGCACAGCCAAATGGAATATGTACATACATAATGCTCAGCATGTAATAAAATGTTATTACATAAATTTGTTCACATTTTTATTTAGGCAAACATTGAAGGCTTTAAAAAAATATCTAAAAGGTGGCGAAAAATTATCCACCCTTCTTCTAACAGGTCTACTCTGCACGTTACCGAAGACTTTGTAACCGGAAAATTGTATTACCAAAAAATGTCACCAGTCCTTGTCACCATGTTTCTAGGTACGTTGCTAATGCAGTTAAAATATTCAGCAATTCAGCTATGAAGAATTGTGGAAATTTTCGCATTGCATATCACGGGGCAATACTTTGTTATCAGCTTATGAGATGGTCACTGAACTCTGCAGCGTCTGGCTTGGAGCAAGCGGCTCGCAATACAAACATGTTCATACAATTTTATAGCCACAGAATGTGGTTGGGCGCAGGACTTATGATCCGCCATACCAAAACCCTTTCCAATAAAAAAAAACGATCAACAAGCCTCGGCTGACTCACGCCTCTTTTTTATGACGACTCCGGCAAGCGATTTAGGTCTATGATTTTAAGCCATGACCTTGGCTGGCTGATGTCCACGTTAGAGCAAAGACAGAGATCGCCGTCGCCCAAAGATGCGATTGACGGTCCAATGTAAGAAGACAATATAACCTTCAGAATTATAGTTGCCACGTAAAGTAGCACATGTGCGGTGTCGATTTTGTGATGGGAAAGAGAAGTCGTCGCCTATTATTAATCGTAACAGTTTAAAAAAAGAGGGCAGAAAGTGATTTCCTACCGTCCGACTATGACATCAGCCTCCTGAGCATTGGCTACATGATCTAGTCGAGCATTTTATGTAAAAGACGGAAGTCCTAAGCCAACGAACTGATTGGATTTTAGCAGTGTGGCTTTAGACCTGGTAAATCCACCATATTCCAGGTTTCCACCCACGATCTAAATACATCGCCGTCTCAGAAATCTCGCCATCGCAGGGCACCTATGGAAATGCATATTTACGTTTATATTCGCGTTCATCATACGTAGTACATAATTACGAAAGCTAAGCAACAGACCCCGTTGGGTTGCAGACAATCGCAAAATTAAATAAATTACTGCTTCTGTTTAAAAT
>NW_016209172.1:0-1969 GCF_001687245.7 Rhagoletis zephyria
ATGATGCAATGTTGTCGGATGATGAGAAGGAGAAGGATGCCGACGAGGTAGAGAAACTGAATGGCAGTGGTGGAGTTGGTGACGGTATTGGTGTTGGTGGAGTCTACGGTGGCGGGGGTGGTGGAAATGCAACGATGGGCGTTGAAATGCGAAAAGGTAAGTGATGAGAGGATGTTTGTGAAATAATTAAAATTGGGGCGCACATTGACACTGGGAAAGTCGTAAAGTGATAAGAAAAAAAGTAATTCAATTGCTAGGATTTGGATCTCTGAGCACTTATCAAGGGCAAAAGTTAACAAAAACGCTAAAAAATGTTCACCCGAACACTTGGTGCTTGGCATTCTTTGGCTGACCAAGCGTTATAAAATGTGTGCTACTATCCAATAGAAGCAATTAATACAAATTTTTCTTAACAAAAATTAGGATCATAGAAAACTGTTTGCCGCTCCAACAAGCACATATTTTTGTAGAAATCAAAGCTGCCATGCAAACTTAAACAATCCGATTGCTCTTCATAAACATCTTGTCTATGCCATTTTACTTTGTTTTACTTAAGTGCCTTACCGCCTTACGTCAACTTCAGACACGCACTTTTGGCAAACCACTCACCCGTTGCCTTTGCACTTTGACGTCTTTCATGGTCACTGGCCGTTGAGTTTGCCTTCTTCCGCTAAGTGTTTAAGCAGCTCAAAGTGGCGTACGAACTCCCCACGGTGCTCTCATGAGGGTTGTTGCCCTTTTGGTTTCATTAAATTGGAGAGTGATTCAAAAAATATTCAGCTAGTAGAAGAACTCTGTCACAATTTCTTCAAGAAAATTATCTATTTCGAGTNGCCAGTAGTGTAAAAGGTAATGATGGATGATTGTTTCATAGGAGGTCTTCCCCGTTTTCCTGGTTAATCGCCACCGAAGGAGGCCCAAATATGGTTATAGAATACACACAGATTACCCTTAAAATATAAAAACAATTAACACCGCTTTAAATAAATAGCTACTCCATTCTCTGGATTCCTAGCTTATGGTAGCAGTCTCGAAACCTAATAAAATGGCTCTTCGGAAAGGGTTCAAACAAAAATATATTTTAAGGGTCTCGAAGATGCGTATTGTAGAAGGATATTAAGAGATTAGATACTTGATAGACGAAGTGTGTAAAGGTTTGAAATAAAACTTGCTCGAGACGAAAAAGCAATCCTGTGCTGATTGATCCGCATTACAGCATTCTATATCTTCATATTCGTGAACGATCTGGTTAGCGACTGTGCCATTGGAGCTTTGAAAGGCATGAGCATGGGAACAGGTAAATGGTTGATTCATGGTCCTTTTCCGGACCACAATCAATAAATATCTCCGCATGTCAGAGCTAATGAAAATCTACTCCTTTTGAACTCCTGTAGTGGATACCAAAATTATTTAAAGGTCTTAGCAATACGACAACAACGTAGAGGGTTTATTCAGAATGTTTGTCAATGGAAAGGAAAAGCGTTGCTAAGAGTGCCGTTTTTTAAAGTGAACTACGAATGTGTATTAATGCACAAATTGAACTTTCGCAATAAACTCTGTGACTGTTTTTCGAACCACCCCTGACGAACTGCGGGCTACACTCATCCATATGTACATATGTAAAGGCGCACTTGCCAAATCACCGCTCGTTCTATTCAAAACGCAACAAAACGTTTGGAAAATCGACCATTACTTCCACTGGGGTTGGCTTTTTTTTTTGGTGGCGCGTTCACTTTAAGTGATATTTATGTGGCGCGACGTTTCACGTCCTCTTTTGTGGCCTTGCTGCCCATAAAACGGCAGCTGTTACATATTATCTACTATAAAAAGCTTTAATATTTTTGTTACCAGTACACTTGTTGTTGCTGTGTTTTATATACGGTACTGGCATGTGTGGTAGATATGTAGACTACTTGACTAGTCGCCAAGCGGAAGTTGCTGGCATCTGGCTGCCGTTGACTGAAGGGTG
>NW_016209173.1:0-1969 GCF_001687245.7 Rhagoletis zephyria
GTAACAACACAAATATAGTTATAACTACAACTAATACAAATCACACAAGCAGAGCACGGCACTTTGAATGTTTTTATACCCATTTTGTTCCAAAAATTAACAAATTAGAACATACGTCACTAGTTAGGACAACAAGGCTAAGCAATTTTAGTTAGTTTAGAATGACAAAGCTCAACAAAAGTTCAAAATTAGTTTGGCGGCAAATTTGAAAAACTTTAATTTAACATTAAAAACCAGGCTTTATGTAAAGTCAATCACTCTAACCTAACATAACAGAAAATACACCCCAACAATAACCCTAACCTAATACAATCAAGAGTACTCCTTTTCAATAACCCTAAACTAACATAACAGCGAGGCCGCCGAAAGCGGCCGAGCCAATGGGAACACCTCAACAATAACCCTAACCTAATACAATCAAGAGTACTCCCCTTCAATAACCTTAACCAAACATAACAGCAAGGCCACCGAAGGCGGCCGAGTAAATGGGAATACTCCAACAATAACCCTAACCTAATATAACAGCAAGGCCGCCGAAAGCGGCTGAGCTAGCAAAAACACCCTTTCAATAACTCTAACCTAATACAACCGAGAGTACTCCCTTTCAATAACCCTAACCTAACATAACAGCGAAGCCACCTAAGGCGGCTGAGCCAGTGGAAACACCAAAACAATAACTTTAATCTAATACAACTGTGGGTACTCAAAAAATAACCCTAACTTAATATAACTGAGAGTATTTTTCAACAGTAACCCTAACCTAATATAACCAAAAGTACTCCCTAAAAGTAAATCTAACCTAACATAAAATCGAGTCCGCCTAAAGCTGCTGAGCTCAGAAAAAATACCCAAAACAAACCCCAGCCTAATAACAAGTACTCTTTATAATAACCTAACATAAACAGTGAACACTACTTTACAATGACCCAAACTTGGCAAAGCATTTCGGCTGCTAAAAGCAGCTGAACTCGAAAAAACTTTCTAACTATAATCTTAACCTAAAATAACAGAATAAAGCTCCAGAACTTCATTTGTGGCTAGTACAATAGATGAACGTCTCATTTCATTTTCAGCCATGCCAAGGATTTACTAACATGTGCAATGAGAGCTATTTCTTTTTTCAGTCAACTTTTAACAGCTTTGCTTTTAGAGAGTATTCTCGGTTGTATTATGTTAGGATTATTGTTGGGGTGTTCTTTTGAGCTTAGCCGCCTTTGGCGGCCTCGCTGCTATGTTAGTTTAGGGTTATTAAAAGGGAGTTTTTCAAAGTTCAGCTGCCTTTAAAAGCCAAAATGCTTTGCTAAGTTTGGGTCATTGTAGAGTAGTGTTCACTGTTTATGTTAGGTTATTATAAAAAGTACTTGCTGTTAGGTTGGGGTAATTTTTGGGTAATTTTTCTGAACTCAGCAGTTTTAGACGGACTCAATGTTATGTTAGGTTAGATTTACTTTTAGGGAGTACTCTTGGTTATATTAGGTTAGGGTTATTGCTGGGAAATACTCTCAGTTGTATTAAGTTAAGGTTATTGAAGGGGAGTACTCTCAGTTGTATCAGGTTAGGGTTATTGTTGAGGAGTATTCTCGGTTGTATTAGGTTAGGGTTATTGTTGGGGTGTTCCTCTGAGCTCGGCCGCCTTCGGCGGCCTCGCTATTATGTTAGGGTTATTGTTGGGAGGTATTCTTAGTTGTATTAGGTTAGGGTTATATTTGGGGAGTACCCTCGATTGTATTAGGTTAGGGTTATTATTGGGAAGTTCTCTTGAATTCGGCCGCTTTCATCGGCTTTGCTGTTATGTTAGGGTTATTGTTTGGGATTACTTGCTGTTATGTAAAGTTAAGGTTAATGTTAGAGAGTACTCTCTGTTATATTAGGTTGGAGTTATTGTTGGGGGTTCCCTTGGATCGGCCGCTTTCGGCGGCCTTGCTGTTTTGTTAGGTTAGGGTTATTGTTGGGGAGTACTTTCAGCTAT
>NW_016209174.1:0-1969 GCF_001687245.7 Rhagoletis zephyria
TTACATGCATATTTACATATGTACATTAGGGTACGTCAACGAAAAAAAATGTGCGGTTTTTTCACCGCAATCAAAAAACTTAATACATTTTCTGACTTCCGTCAAAATATTTTGGAAAAATATTAAGATTTACATGAGCTTGATGACCGATTTGAAAGTACTTCCAAAAAATTGCATTATTTCAATTGAGTTGATGAAACTTTTCAAATCATTTTTATGCAGACCTTCTAAGCTTAAATTCCTCTATCATTTGAGCTGACTTTTTGTACAAAATATTTTTAAAAACTACATTATTTTATTTATAAAAATCTCAATTTCTTGTGGTACATATTTTCAAATGTTTCAGAAAGTATTAAAATATAATACAGTTTATAATTCACATAGAAAAACAGTACCGATTTTTTTTTTGTGGAGTGCGATGTAGCCTAATGTACATACATAGGTATGTACATATGTATATTTCGAATCCGTGGAAATTTAAATTGGTCACGCCGCTAAAAAGTTGTGAGAGATAGCACATTTGTGCGCTTTGCAGACACGCCAGTCAGTCCACCCACAATAGTTCTGAAAATACGTGTGTGTGTGTGTATTTACATACATAGAAGGATATGTATATCGTCCGTAAAGCTGCTGAAAATTATTAACAAAGTACTTTGTACTAATAATAAAGGAGCAGGTATTCTAAACAAATACAGACAATACACAAATGTAAATATACAAACGCAGAAGCAAAGTTTTTTTTCGCCTGTTTTGAGTAGCAGCTGATAGACAACCGACTGACTAATTTTGTTGCAGGGAATGCGCCTTCAGCCTTACACACTTTTTAACTACTAGTAGATATGTATGTAAATATATGCTTTTATATTTGCATGGTAGTGTTTGTTTACAATCAGCTAAATACATATATACCACACAAATGCTTAACTACGCCATCCATGCCTACAGGCAACAAACAGACAGTTGCAGTTTAACTTTTGTTGCCGAAGGTTTAAAGCGAATTTGCACGGATACACGTCGCAGCGGAGCAGCTCTGCAATAATAACAGGAAGAAAGCCCGTCTACTTTAGAATTTGTGCTTTTTTGTTTTGAGTGTGTGTTTGTGTGTGGGTGGGTGTGATTTTTTGTGTACTACGTGTAAACTGAAGGAATCTACATTTTTTTTTTTAAAGTGCATCCAAAGCGTGTGTACAACAAATGGTTCTACCATTTGTGATTGATCCGAAATATAGCAGACGAAAAATGGTCGATATCTATCAAGCGTTTCCAATGTTCAATTTAGTGCCGGCAAATTTCAGGGCATGGGTGAGTGATGAAATTTATAATAAAGTACAACATGTAGAGGAATGCTATGGAAATTATACGAATATTAATTATTGCACTATGGAGTGTAATTTTGTGAGGAGACATTTCAATTGTTGTACACTTTTCTTCCATAATTGGTTTTTGTGTATATTATTTCTCTCAAATTATGAAGAGTTATTTATATGTATCAGTGAATTTAATCGTTTTTGTAGCTTAATAGATTTGGAAAGATTGAAACAGATCCATGACTAAAGAGAACTGCTTTGGCACAATATTCCAAGTGATAATCCGCGATCGCGAAGGTTGGGCAAATGGGCTCCCTGCGCTTCATCCCAGATACGTAACCGATTGCGATTTCACTTGCACCGTATAGGTGTGATCACAGAGTCGNGATTAGAATTCTACGACGCCTTTATGAAGACCTTCAAGCATTGTCTGTAGAAGCCAGGACACGTTTGAAGTTCTACATTTCCGTTAAAAATAGTTAACCACCATAGGTGATAGGAGTGATGAGACAGTGCCATACAGAGGACAGCTTCCACCAGCTTCTGTCTTGTGTAAATGTCAAATTTTTCAAAATCTGCTCTGTTATAGACAGTTTACTGTCTATTCAAAACCACAACAATATTATCTGCTTTATACGGGAAAATTAGTGGATTCTTTACAT
>NW_016209175.1:0-1969 GCF_001687245.7 Rhagoletis zephyria
ACACGCTTTTAGACATGCTTTTCTCAGCTCAGATTGGTGTCTAAAAATACATCCCAAAATTTTGCTTCACATGATAGTTTCAAGTGTTATCGTGTTTAGGAAGGGCAGTCTGACGTATGCAGTTTTCTCTTACCTTGGTGAACAGCTTCAGCTCCATTTTGTTCGGATTCACACCGAATAGGCCTTTTAAAGTCCATAAGTGTAAATAGGATTATCTAGCTTCTCGCTAATATTTAATAGAGGGAAAGAGGTCAGATGCTTTTAGCACTAGACCATCCGCATTTGTTGAGTTCCAGTAGTACCATCCCTAGGAGCGGAGATAGGACTCCTTCTTTCGGGAACCCTCTTTTTGTATATTGATGACAATTCAATTGACAACCGTTATTAAAAGCTCCTTCTATAACAATGAAGGCAGCGAGAGTGTACCGTGCATATTGGTCTCGGGTAACAAAATTATTATCTTGAAAATAAACCAATGTCCAGATCTGTCCTCACGTTTTGAAATTAAAAATTAAAAAATTGTTGCAGATTGAAGATTCGGGGGTGAATGATACGGGGTAATACGTAATAACCTATCATCAACCAATACGAATAAATAGTTTATCAAAGGTTATTTTTGGTGACGATAGGTTGATATACTTACCTCCCATACTTGACTATACTTAAACCTAAAAATTAATTCGCAATCCACGACCTATTTATGATGGTAAACGCCCTCTTAGTTTTCTTTAAATCAACCTGATCTGGAGATCATCCAAAAACGAATCTCAAAAATTATCTCAACCTTGTTGACTATATACTGAACTAGTTGGCGGTAAGTACTCTAAGTTCTGAAAGAAATAACTGAAAGTGATCATATCCCGGCTGGAAATTCTTTTCAGTTCAGAAGTATATAGTTCATTTGTTAACTTGTTGAAGGAATGATTACACAAGCCGACATTTTTTAGACCCTAACGCCAACGAATTTTCTTCCTAAGGATTTCGATCAGCTGAATTCGAATCTAATTATGCTCCATAACGTCAGGTTTCTAACTTGCAGAAAACAAGAGGTTTCGCTATATTCACCGTAAAATTTCAATCGATAATACCTTTGATATATAACAATTAGTCTTAAAAATGTTTTTTTTTTTTATACTGAAGATATCGACCTTTGAAGTTTATGAGATTAACGATATTTTATTTGCTAGATAAACCCTTTAATAGTTGTAGTATAATTTGTTCCTTTTATACTAGAACTAGCTTTTGCCCGAAGATTCGCCGCGTGCTGTTCCGTTTAACGTAATTATTGTATATGCAACAAAGAAGGATACAAATAATTTCACCAAATACATTTTTGTAAACAACGTTTCGGGACTTATTGTCTTGGGCGTATAAATACATTGAGATTTCTGACTCTCGATACACGCCAACATAGATTTGTTCGTACAGCAAACATGGAGTGCCCAGATGTATTACCGTTTATCCTTGGATTTTTTTAATCGTTATCGCGAAGGCGATTTTTAATTGAAACTGCAAACGTTTAAACTGAAATTACATGTTTTTTGAAATTATGGGAGTTCGTGGTATCAATACTGATTGTCATTTACACATTTAAGGAACACTCAGGTTACACATCAATATGACTCTTCATCAACTTTTAATTCCAGTTTGTATGACGGCACTCCTGACAATTCTAAAGAGTTTAGAAACTGTGTAGGATATATTTTTGCATTCTCATTTACCATCACTGTATCAACAGACATGTATGTACATATGTGCTCGCCTTACCAGGCACAATAATTTCCTTATTGATGTTTCCTACTGATTCATTTTTAGGTGCAAAGATTGCTCGATCGCATAACCATTTCTCGTTGCTCTAATTTTGTGGTAAATTAGGAATAGCTTTACTTATCTATTAGATAATATTCCGAGCGGCTCTCACCGTTTTCAAGGAGGTATTGAGCAATGAGTCCGGACTCTCGATCATTGT
>NW_016209176.1:0-1969 GCF_001687245.7 Rhagoletis zephyria
CTACATTTTCAGACACAATTTGGAACGAACTGTGAACACCCCAATTCTATTCAATTGGGAGTAGGCTTTTCAACATCGATATTGTTCAGCCCGATATATCGCCATATCGATTTTACATGCAATGAATTAAATCGATTCATGATATCGATACCNTTTTTCAGAAACAAAATCGAAAGGCGACATATAAAAAATGCACGCAAGGAAGAAATGTCTGGCAACACCAGCAAAGTTTTGAGACGATTTTGCGACGACTGCTAGAAAGGGGTGCTCACAGTTTGATGCTAAAGATGTCTCAAAATGTAGACGTCTACATTTTCAGACACAATTTGGAACGAACTGTGAACACCCCAATTCTATTCAATTGGGAGTAGGCTTTTCAACATCGATATTGTTCAGCCCGATATATCGCCATATCGATTTTACATGCAATGAATTAAATCGATTCATGATATCGATACCTTCTTAAATATCGAACATTCCTAATCAGTGGCAAGTCCTACCTAGGAATGCTCGATATCGTATCGATTTTTGTGAATATCGATATTTCATCGCACGATAATCGATTTTTTGAATCGATATTCCAAGGTCGATATATCGATATTTGAGTTGAAATTTATTTTTCATCTACAAAGAAGTGTATGTAAAAATACTAAAGTAGGTTTAATCAACAGCTTGTGTGATTTATTTAGCTCTTGGGTTTGACAAACCGCTTGAGTCGACCAGCATGCCGTTTTAATCCTCAGTAAATATACAAGATGGAAATAACACCAAAGAACGTAGGTAACAAGAAGGGACAACTCTTTTAATTGTGGCGAAGGTGCGCAAAAGGGGCGTGCCTTCTCTTTTCATCCAATCAAAAAATGCACTAGGGCAAAAGGGAAGGCACGCCCCTGTTGCGCACTTTCGCTACAATTATAACGAGTTCTCCCTTCTCGTTATCTACGATCTTTGATAACACAATTAGTTGAGTTGATAAGCAGGTCTAATATTCTATTCAATTGGGAGTAGGATTTTTAACATGAATTTTTCCGATATCGATATTGTTCAGCCCGATATATCGCCATATCGATTTTACATGCAATGAATTAAATCGATTCATGATATCGATACTTTCTTAAATATCGAACATTCCTAGTCCTACCTACTTCAAACCAGTGATAGAAAAGTAAGTACAATTGTACTATTTTCAGCACTTTTACAGATACACTCGGTACAAACACGCTATTTAAAATTGAATGGGCTACAGAACTTTATACTCAAAATCTTTCTAAGAAATGCAATTAAAAAGCTCGGAATTTTCACGAAAATTAGTTGATATTTTTTTGAAACTGCACAAACGTTGAACTAAACAAAATAACAAAAAAAAAATGTATTCTTAAAACTTGTCTATCTGTGATGCGCTTATAATTTTGACAAGGGGTGTAATACGGATGGTATACTACTTCTCATTTATTATTTCGCCCAATTTTCTCAATTGTTTACACATCGAATTCATAGCGTTAGTTTCCATATTTTAACACGAAAAGTATCCTTTAATAAACGGGTCAGTTTTTTATAACTTTTAAATACTTTTCATTTATTTCCGATTTTAATCGAAACGACCGATTAATCGGTTAATTTCCTACGATTAATTGCAATTAATAATCGAATGCTTTCTATTAATCAACTAACCGAGTATTAGATTTTCTGCCATTTCTATACTAAACGCGATTTCCCATCTCTTAGTAGAGCACAGCTGTCAATCTCATCGACCCCTACCGAAATCATAAGAAAAATTATAAAAGTACCAAGGAACGCCATCACATGTTAAATAGAGGGAACTTTTTCTTTTTGGAGGCAGACCAAAGTGTTAATACATTAAGGGCCGGTTACTCAATGTCTGGTTAACGCTAATCTCCCGGTAAACATAGTTATCGACGTTACCGACTCCCTATTGTATGCATGGAGTCGAAGACATCCATAACGATGT
>NW_016209178.1:0-1969 GCF_001687245.7 Rhagoletis zephyria
CCTCCCCCAATTCGCTTCGAAGTTGTCAACAGAGTCATATGTAAATCTCGACAATGTTGCACATTTACTTTGAATCGATGTGCAAGCTACGCTTTATCAAATTTATTTATGTTTTTGCTGTTGGCTGTGTCACAGTCAGTCGGTGTTGCTGTTGTCACCCATTCGTCAGTGTTGCAGTTAATGCTTTTTACACGTACACTCCCCTCAAACAAACGCAGTAATATATGTATGTATGTATCACTTACGCCCAAATGAATGTTGCAAGTGCAGTCGCTCCCCATGCACCAATGCAACACCAATACTATGCGATGCACTCACAGTTGAGTCGAGCATTCGTTTACTCGTGGGTGGGGGTGACACGATGATGTCAACGACGGTGTCACTTGTAAAATTTATGTGAAGACACAAATAAAGCACACTTGCCACACACACACTTGCCATTAGTGCATTACCTTGTAGCTTAGAGAGAGAGAGTCACTTGCCAAACTAAACAAGGGATAGTAAAATTAATATGTTAATTAATGATGACAATAACGTGTCATTCAACAGTCTGCAACTACAACAATGTTGGTGTATGTTGTGACGACGCATTGCATCAAAATAAGATTGTTGTTGTTGTTGTTGCTGCCAGCCAGTATAACAGCTGTCGCACGAAGATGTTGAAGCTGATGATTTAAGAAACGATTTGGGAGTGACAGAAGAATTTGGAGATTTTACAACACACATGTGTACATACATACATACATTTAGTATTTACTACACTTTTGTATGGAGAACATACAAAAGCATTATATTATACTATATATCCAGCTATGCGGGAAAGGATTGTCTTGATACTTAACTAATTTATACAAATACGATTTTCTAGTGCGATTCATATTCCCAGCCAGCAGAATTAAGCCTTCTAGATGTCCTTATTTCTGATCTTTGGAAGCAATGGGCCTTTCGTGCTCGATTATTTATTATTTAATTGTATTGAGTGACCAGAGTTTAAAGCCTACTCCTTCTTCTTTGAAGGGAGAAATTTTATTAATTTTTCTCTAAGATAATATAAAAAAGAAGAAGTTAATTCAAAATAAAAATACGCTTTATCTTTCTCGGAAAGAAGAAAGTGTTTAGGGTGGCCTTGACACTTGTCAGTTTGGATCGAGACTAAAACACTTCGCCTATCGCCTCTCTCCTTCAAAAAGTTGCGCCTTTTGTTTAACCCAATCGCAAACAGAAAAAGAAACACTTTTCTTAAATTTCCTTAATATCCTGTAAGTAATACCACCATTTGGGCTTTAAAACACGCGATTCATGTCTTATCTTTTACTTAAATCTGATGTCGGATCGATCTAACAGCTCCACGTAATTTTCATCGGTGTTTGTTTAATACTATACAAGGTAATCGATGATGAGGATACTTCAGTTTAGACAATAATAAACTATCCAATTTCGCTTTCCCTGAAAAGCCACAAAATCTTTCTTTTTAGAGAATTTGGCATAAAGCGTTTCGTTCATCTGAACAACTAACTATAGTTTTAATTTTCTTATAACTCATATAAGTGCCTCATTATTTTCGAAAAAATCTGATCCATTCCCATTAATTTTTTGGCGTACTCCTTTACCTATAATCTTGACTTTGAAAAAAAAAGTTAAAATACTTTTCACCGATCAAATCGGTTGGTCATTGGCACATTCTTCTCAGAACAGGCATACAAACAGCGACGTATGAACGTACGTAAAACATTTATGTAATTGGGTGTTAACAATTTTCGTCTGCAAAAGTTATTTTAGAAATGCCCTCAAGCGAAAGATATAATAAATAGAGTAATGCACTGTAACTATGGGTGTGTGTGTGTGTGTGTATTTGTGTTTAAAAATTTGCTACTAAAACCAATGCATTTTACAATCAAAACAATCTAATAATAACAACTGCAGCAACAAAGCTTAAAAAACAAATTGCTGAATGGCCTTTCAGCTGGTG
>NW_016209179.1:0-1969 GCF_001687245.7 Rhagoletis zephyria
TAAATCGAGATTTTTAGAATTCGTGCCAAAATTATGAAATCTGCAAAATGTGTAACTTTTTAATCAGAGTTTTTGAAAAATTGTTGGTAAGCAGCCTTGTAGTCCTTAAATTTTAGTATAATAAGGTCCAGTTTCAAGTAGTTAGGGCTTGCCGTTGATTTTTGACAATTTTTTCGTTAAGACATTTTGCGAAAATTTTGCAGATTTCATAATTTTGGCACGAATTCTAAAAATCTCGATTTATATGTGTTTTGTTAAGTAATCAGCTATACTTTCATAAAAAAATGTTACATTAAATAATATAAAGCAAAANAATAATATAAAGAAAAATATCCAACACTTGTTAAAAGGTCGCGTACCAATTTTTATTTGGGTCACTGTACATATCGTTCATGAAATGCAAATGAAAATGAAATGCGGTCTCTTGTATTTTTAATTAGTTTTTAAAAGGCAATGCGCGCACAGAACTCAATGTATTGAAGGTTTAGTTAATAAAAGAGGGCAATGAAAGCGCATCCTTTTTCGGCAGAGACGAAAACGCCAATAGGTTAGCGACATTTTGACCAGTTTTAGTTATTTTTCTTTTGTTTATTTAATGTTTATTAATTTTATACAAAAGACTAGCTCATTATATAATAATCACCATATATGTCCACATTTCAAAAAGTACACAAAAACACGGCTAATGTCTTCAATATTAAAGTATTTCGAAAACGGTTTATCACACACCATTATAGTATTTTTATTTTTCAAACTTACAAATAAATAGAACTTCGTACTTAAATATGAATCTTATGTACATAAAAATTCCAGTTGAAATAACATAAGCATGTATAGTCATGTGAAAAATAATAGGGACAGGGCCTTTTGGACCAGTTTTGGCTATTTTTCTTTTGATTGTTCAATGTAACATAATTGATTATCAAACAAACACCATATAAATCCAAATTTCAAACTTTAGAGGAAAATTTCAAAAAAAATTTACAACAAACTTTTTATTAAGAATTTTTAGAAAAAATCCAAGTATGCAGTTTTATAGCCCATTAAATTCTAGCTTAAGAAAGTCCAAGTTTCAAGTGGCTAAGAATAAGCGTTGATTTTTGATAATTTTTTTGCGGATGTTATTATATAACATCCAAAAATATAGCACATCACCATTTTTACACGTTTTGACTACTTTTCTTTTGATTATTTAAGGTTCATTATTTTTCTATAAAAGTATAGCTCTTTATCTAACAAATACCATTTAAATCTAATTTTCAGACTTTGTACAAAAATTATAAATGATGTGCTATCGTTTGTCGGGGGTGTATGTTACGATTCATGTTAATTTACACTGTCACCCAGTGTAATTATAAAATAGCATTTAAGAAAACTTTATTTTAGTTAATATATGCATACATATTTGCATTACATTTAACACATGTACCCCACTTACAATTCACTTTTCTATTCGTTAAAGTTAAGGTTTTATTTATCGTTACTTTTTGATGAATTTGTATGAAAATAAAATGTTTAAAAAATTTTAAAACAAACCTATTAGATTGAGATTTTGAAGGCGATGTGATTGCTTATTGTGGTTAAATGTTTTTTTCTGTGTTGTTAATAGGAAAGACCAACAAGAATATCTCTAATTTTGGTGCGATGGTATATAGCGGTCATGAAGAAATTAACGGTACTATTAAATTTTTGAATGAGAATTTAAGTCGGTTTTGTTTTTTGCCTAAAAATTATTTGTTCAGAAGGTAAAAACGTTATTTTTAATTTCATATTAGGAAAGTGGTTTCCGGTATTGGTACTGGTATTTTTAGATCAGAATTTTTTAGAAATATTAGCATTTTCTTCCATATAAAAATTGCTTTTGTTCATGCGATATATTGAACGCATAATTTTTGCTTATTGAAACTTGTACTTTATTATAATGGGCTACAAAACTGCATACCCGAAATATTTCTAAAAAATTCTGATC
>NW_016209180.1:0-1969 GCF_001687245.7 Rhagoletis zephyria
TTGTAGAACATTCTACTATGAATTACCGGCAATGCCTAAAAGAAGCGAAGCAGGCAATGCGTTCTAGAACACGTTACCATTAAAAGCAATGCCGATATTTTTGCTGGGTGAATGCGATGCGTGAATGTATGCGTATATGATTGCGATGTATGTATGCGCGCTTGTGTACAAATAAGATTATGCAAATGTGATGACTTTCAACAAAATAAATTTGAGATTTGCTTTTTACATCACCAATTCTAGGAAGTCACACTTATCCTTGTAAAAGTATGCGTTTGTATACGAAAATTTATTTTAATCTACCAGTCACTTGTGGACGTGTATGTGGGTGTTTGAAATTGTCTACGTAAATATTGATTGGATGCATGACATTAATGTCAGATATTGTACATATATCAAATAAATAAATCGCAAAGTGTCACAGCTGCGCGAGTAAAGTGATCAAATATTTTATGAGATTAATTATTTAGAATTAGATTTGTTTTAGAAATATAACAAGAAGACTGACATAGCAACACCAATTTCAGAATTAGATATTTGTATTATGTTTTGTTAGAGATATTTCGTATTTTTTTATGAGTAATTTTATAGTCGAGCGTTGTGCTATTTGCTATGCATGGCTTTATATAGCTTATATATTATAGGCTTTAACCGTTATGTTGTAATACTATCATAAGTGTTGAGAGAATCGAGTACTTTCATTAAACATATGTATGCACATATGTTGGTAACATATCAATGTTTAGAGTAGAAATCTCACTAGGTGGCAGGACTTTATTCAAATTACCATATTATTTAATCATAAATAACGTCGATTAAATGCTACTTTGCAGTACTCAGTAACGATACTTTTAAAAATCGGGTACTGTCGATCCTTTTAGGAACCGAATTCTGAGTACTTTTGGTATCGATACTGCCCAACACTATCTATTATGTTGATATACATACATATATGTACATAGTTTAACTAGAGAAATGTTATTCAATTATTACTCTTATAAGTTTATACTGTAATACTATTACGCTATTATTTTGTTAAACCAGTATACTTTTATACTGTTATAATATTATTTGATATAATCTTATACTGTTATACCTATACAGTANAGTTCTGTACCGACAATGTCAAATGAAGAGACTTAGCCTCTAGATGTACAGTATGAATTATTTTTCTGATTAGGATTGCCAACTGTTTGAAAACTATAAGGTCTTAACCGTTCGTTGGTTAAAAAAATGAGATACTACGTAGGTGGAATTCAAGTCAGCAGGCGTACGAGGAATGTTGTGGTTGCTATGATTGACTTATTATCGACAGATATTTATTTTCGTCAAAAATTAGGCTGCTAACAGCGCCATTAGACTGTGACCCCCAAAACCTACCCCCTGTGTGCGTTAATGCCGTCAGGACATAGCTTCATCCTAAACGCATTACCGCCTGAAATTAAAGCACGCCTTACTGACTATATCCCGCCTAAGAAATGGGCTAACCATAAGACTCGCACTACAATCTCAAGACGCAGTGACCGTAGTGAATTTCATTAAAGCAGCCGAATGGTTATATGTATGTTGAGCAAAACATCTGTCACTAGGGTGACAATCCGCTCAACCAACAAAGTTAATATATTCCTACTGTACTCTTATACCCTTACAGTATTATATTCCCACAGTACCATCCTAATACTTCATAAAATTCAACTGTGTATACCAACTGGCATTTTATCAGGGCACTGGGCCAAAGACGCTTACAAAAATGAGTTGAAAACATACATAACAACCAAAAAAGTATAGGAAATGTATAAGTAAGACACGCCAGAACTTTGCAAAAGGCGTCAGAAATGCATTTAAAAAATGTAAATGATGTGTATAAATGAATATCTGCCAACGTTGAATTTCATCACTGACAAGTGGAAGTGTTGAACCATAGCAGCCAGGGAGGGAAGAAATTGCCAGAGGGGAGGCGACTTTTGCC
>NW_016209181.1:0-1969 GCF_001687245.7 Rhagoletis zephyria
TATAGTTAAGCACACTGTGTCTTTACGGAGTAACGTTTTTTGTTTTCAAATGAGCGGATTTACATACATACATATGTAGGAAAAAAAATCACATCTACTGTCATCTATAGACATACATATCTAAATACGGGTATGCATGTATGTATAAAAGAAAAAGAATAAAAACGCATGCACACACATTTAATGTGTGATAATAGCTGATGTATGCGTTTTATTTGTCTTTCTTGACTTTTTCGGTAAACAGAACAGAACTCAACTAATGCGGCATTTTTCTTTAGGTTTTCTTTCAGGTTTGAGATTTTTTATGCAAACATGCCAGTACGCTCGTTAAGGTAGACCAAAACTCAGAAGGTTAGAGGGCGCTATATCTTGTTTTTTTTTTTTTAAATTTTTAGACACATGCTGATATACATACATATATAGCTGGAGCTGCCTGTGGAGCAGAGAGTATGTAGGTGTTTGTTTTTTATCTTACTACTTCGTATGTATGAATTAATTAGAATCAACGTGTCTATGCATGCGTGTATGACTTATTTCAAGCCAATGTTACGTGAGCCCCGTCAACAAGGAGGACTCTATACATATGTGTGTGTGCATATATGTAAGTAAGTAAATATGTTCACACTCACAAAGCAGCAGGATATGCGAGGATATGATTGAAATTAAAAAACTTCCACGCAGTTGATGAGTAAACTGCTGAATGTTGCTTTAAATACAAATTCTCATTTACACATATCTGCTGAAGCAAAGAAGGGCTGTGGGTAGAGAATAAAAACGCAAAAAGTTTGATGTTATTGCCAAGTCGCGGTAAACATTTTTATTTGCCCACTTCGCAAACGCTGCAGAGTAAAAAACTTGAAAAAAAATAAATAAACTGCGTGTAAAATTGTTTTACCTGCCTGTCTATATATGCGCTTCGCTCCTAGAGGGAGTGAGTATATCAAGTTGAAACCAGCTGTGCCGCAGCCACAAACCGATTCAAATGAAGACAGTGTAAAAAACTAGTTGAAAGAAGTAAATTGGTAGTCAAAACAAACACACAAATGAAAGATAGTATGCATGCGTATGTGGGTAAATAAATAAGTAGTAGCAGTATTTAAAAAAAAAAAGAAAACTATGGCAAAGAAGGCGTTTTAAGTAGCGCAGTTCCTGCACCTTTGAGATCCTAATGCGACGCACATGTGACGTTGCGTGTGTGTAACGCCATTAATTTTTATGTTTTTTTCTTCTTTTTTTGCGAAAAACCGCACTGAAGTAGTATTACCGCATCCTTGCGCTTGGCTGCNATGCGACGCACATGTGACGTTGCGTGTGTGTAACGCCATTAATTTTTATGTTTTTTTCTTCTTTTTTTGCGAAAAACCGCACTGAAGTAGTATTACCGCATCCTTGCGCTTGGCTGCAACAATGTGCAATTAGTTGGTGTTTTAAGTTAAATGCATGCAAATGTGTTCTGCTCTCATGATTTACTTTGGGTTAAAACTTTGTTTGCATATTTCTTGTGCACCTGTCTGTGCTTTCAAATTTACGGTTGAAAATGTGTTCAGAAGTGAAAGTTTGATTTAACATCAAAATAGTCAGCGTTTAATAACGTATTTAATACATGTAAGCATGCATTCTATTCTTGCTTAATGTCAGTGTTTTAATGAAATACGAGCCCAGAACGATTCGCTCTCGAGCGAGACGAGCTGAATGAGGTTGAAAAAACAACAACATTTGGAGATTAAAAAATCCTGATGATTTAATCTTTGTGCACTCTGCTCAAACCACATGAAGAGAAGCTACATCAGTAACCGCACCCTCAGATACAGTAGTGACAATGAGTCTAAATATTATGCCCTCACGGCCGTAGTACTACAAAGATTGGTGCTTGTACCTTTACTGTGGTACATTGTGGTGTTTCGATGCATCAGGGTATGAACAGAACTCCGAGTATGATCTGCATACAGAAGACGCAGCACTTGTCATC
>NW_016209183.1:0-1969 GCF_001687245.7 Rhagoletis zephyria
CAACTCCTTCTTGATCAGCTCCATCGTTTCCTTTTCAATCTTGGCCAGCTCAACGCGGTTCTTCTCCAGTTCGGCCGTCTGCTTGCGGGCGTGTTCGCGAAGGGCCGAGACGATGAGGGCGCAGTTGTGGGAGGGATTTTCGGACATCTTGTAGAAGCCTAGCTGTGGACAACAGGAAAAAAATCAGAAAATGTTTTTGGAGAATCAGGTGACAGAAATGACGAAAGAGAAGAGACAGACGCTACAAGTGACGAGACTGATACGTTTTGGTCTGCTCGGTTCGATTGCACAACAGTTCAGGTGTGAAAGTGGAGAGAAAGACAGCTCATCACAGTGTCAGTTTGCTTAGTTCTAAAAGCTTGTTCACAAATGTTGCGTCATCACTCACGTGATGATGACTNCTAAAAGCTTGTTCACAAATGTTGCGTCATCACTCACGTGATGATGACTGACTGAGCAGTTTTGATTTGTTTTGCTTTTGTTTTGATTTGATTTTTTTTAATTTGTTTACGCTTACAAAAGAACAAAATATATGGCAAAAGTTGTGGGAGATAAGGGGATGAGAGGAGATAAGAAAGAAAGTAGAAAATAGACAGAAACAAACAAACCGGATGAGATAGAATACAATAGTTGCAAGTTATCAAACAGACACTGACAGACATCATCTGCTAACAAAAAAATGTTAAATGTGAAAAAAGTACTAACGAAAAAGTTAAGCAATCTGCAGACTGGCCTGTTTCAGGGTAGGCCACGGAAACATATCAAATAATAAAAAATAAAAAGAGTTAAAGTAGAGAAAGCAGCAAAAGCAGCGAAAAGTGCTACAAAGAAGTAATCATCATCAAACAGATTTCAAAGATGAAGAAAATGAGAGAGACAAGAAAAAAGAGGCGAAAAGAGGTCCCATGAAAGAAGGAGAAGAAGTTTTGAACAGCAGTTTTGTACAGCAGCAGCAATAAATACTTGAGGACAGATAGAAAGTACGCTAAGTTCAGAAAACCTCCTTCTCATTGAAGGGCTCCGTGGGTGCAATGACGCGCACCTCGGGCACCGGCGAGGGCATCTGCCGGGGCGTGTCTGAATCTCCGCCATTGCCGCCACCTCCCTCCANCTCCGCATTGACGTGACAGAGCTTGTGCGTGAGGAAGCCGCATTCTGGTAAGGGGGAAAGTGACTGAATTAATCACCGAACCATTAAAAAACTTTCGAGCTTACCTCTGCAGACGTATCCCTGTTTGCCAATTCTCATGGGGAAGGTCTTGGCGCAGACGGCGCACTCCTGCGAGCTGGACACGTGCTGCGCCACAAAGAGGTGGTCGTTGAAGACGTGCAGCTTGACGCCCTTCCTCCGACNTCTCCGACGGTACTTCCGCTTGTTCGCCTTCGAGTAGGGCACGATGTAGTGTCTGTTCAATAAAAAAGAGAGTTTGCGTTGAAATCACTGCCTTTCTATTCATCTACACTTACTTCTTCTCGCCATTGACCGTACACTCTAGCACCAGCGTCGAGTTCTCTGCAAAGAAACTGGTGTTGGAGGCGAGGCTGAGGAAGCTCTCCTGCTTTTTTCCTATAGAAAAAAGAATCAGTTTAGCAAAAGATGCCACATCAAACAGTCCAACTAACCATTTGCCATGTTATCCCGGGGCGCCGATGGCTCCCGTGAACCTGGCACCGACCGGGCTCGTTCATCTCGATCCAGAGCTGATGATCCAGTTCCATTTCCATTTAAGCCGCTGCTGCTGCCTGCGCCCACCGATGACTCTCGGAAGCTGCCTGTGCCAGGCCCGCTTCGCTCCACCGACTTGGAGCGCTTCGTGAAGCTCAGTCGCTTGCGAATCGTCCGAATCAGCGAGCGCTCTCGAGGCGGCTGAGAGGAGCGAGCTGTGCAAATGCAGTGGTTTATTAGCTTTTCAATCAAAATAAAAACAAACTGAAGCACTCACATTCAGGCCGAGTGGGTGGCAGCGTG
>NW_016209184.1:0-1969 GCF_001687245.7 Rhagoletis zephyria
GGAAGGCCTTTCGGAAGGGCTTTTAACTCCTTAAATTATCTACTGGGTTCTTTGAAATTCTTCGGTTCAACACGTATTTAATCATGCCCCGGATACTGTTGGAAATATTTCTGACTAAAAATTTTAAAGCTGTTTTGCCCGCATTTCTGACGTTTATAAGTTATGACGTTCGTTTGCCAAACAAGCTACATATCACACCCTAAATCAAAAAATAGTCACAACTCAAAAAATTCTAAATGCTCAGGAGAGCAAAAAGCTGTTGAAACGAAGCAAGAAAAATAAACAAAGTCTTGGTAGTATTTTGCCATTTAAAGAAGATGGTGATGAAGAAGAAATTTTGGCTTTAGATATACGGTCTGTGAACGATTTTATAGAAAAAATCTATTTTGAAAATTTTTGAGTTATGACTGTTTTTGATTTAGGGTGCGACATGTCTTACTACAATCCCTCTCTCCACCACCTCGAGCTCATCAAATGCTCGCAATGGCATTAAGTTTTGTTTGTAAAGTAACGCATCAATCTACTTCAAACGTAATTTTTAATATAACAACAAATCAGCGCTCAGGAGCACTTATTTTCCTAAGCACAATCCCTAAGCTTAAAAAACAAACACAGACACCAGATCCAAAGTGAATTAAACTCAAATACGAGCAGATCAAGCGCGGAACCGCAAGTGGAATTTATGCAGAAGCAAGAATGAAACCAATGAAACGTAATTATCTTTTTTTAATTGTTTTTCTTTTTCCCCGAAAGCCTCAGGCAAGAAATACGCTAAAGTGCTTATGTAAATGCGATGAAATTAGAATGCTACTTTGAAGCAGAATGGGAAGCTGAAAATCCACAATATTTTTTAATGGAAAAAGTTCCAGCCGAAGCAAGTAATGAAGATAAGATAATGTGCGGATATCCTTTGAATTTTTTTTTATTCAAAATGCGTAGCAGTGATGTACAGTGGGGGTGGTAAGGAAGCGTACAAGATATAAATGAAAAGTCTACGCAAAAACAACAACATACCAGGTGGGCGAACAACAACAAAATAGACGCCAGATAGAACGCTATTGATGATAGCTGCAAGCCACAAATATAAATTGAGTAAAAGCAAGGGCCTAAACATCATAGCCAACGGCCAACAAGGGACCAAATGTAGTGGAAGAGACTCAAGATGAGGCAATGTAAAGTTTGAGGAAATTGAGATGTTGGTCGGTTGATAAATGAGACTAAATGTAGCTTAACGCAACGTTTACCCCTCAGGTATTGGGTGCAAATAAAATTTATGATGCTAGCAGCCGAAGACAAATGCATAATGGTGGCTAACACTCCAAACACAGAGGGAGAGGAAGAGTAAAGTGAGCTAGAAGCGGTGTAAGGTAAACAAAAAACGGAAAGCATTTAAGGCCTCCGAATGCCAACAGCAAAATCTGATATGCATAATGCGAATGCGAAATGAATGAGCAGCTAATACAAGTGAGAGTTCAGCTAATTTTTATGTCAACGACAGACCTTTGCTAATGCCACTCTTGGGCATACAGAGAAACGCACACAAGCACACTAGCTGTGCAATGTTAAGCATACTTTGGGGCAAATTACAAATCGAGTTAAGGTGTTAAAGGTGGCAGTCAGCAATGTATGCGATGAAAGGCATGGGGCAGGTGTGTAGACAACAGCCGATGGCTAAAAGCAAATGAATCAAAACGAAATTATGCGTAGCACAAGATAAACGAGCAAATAAAAGTGAAATTAAGAAAGCACCTGTCGGCGGAAAGAGCGACAGCGAAGTCGGCGCAACAACGCCAGGAGGAGTTGAGAAACGCAGTAAACGAAGACAGGATTGCGAGTCGCGAATGGCAAATACGAAGTGAAGATGTTGCTGTCAGTTGTAGGTGGCAAGGCTCTTGCCCCCGCCTGTGGGTGAGAGCGTGCTTGTGTTGGCAGTTGTGTCATCAGTCGGCAGGCAGGTCGTGCTGGTGTT
>NW_016209185.1:0-1969 GCF_001687245.7 Rhagoletis zephyria
GAGTTAGAAACTAAACAGAGTGTCAATTGATTGACTGAACCGGGCTCGTTTTAAGGCAGGACGGGCATGGTTGCTCGATTGATAAATTTATGAACAGTGTTTGAGGTTGTCTAACACAGTTTACTAAAATCAATATAAAATAATCGTTGCAAATTGTGGGAGAATTAAAAACCAGTGTTAGAAACAGATATCATATCGTTAAATTTGGTAAAAATAATTCAATCTTAACTTTTAGAATATTTATAGAGATGTTGTAAACGCAATCTTTCCATATTGGCTCTTCGAAGGTTGTAGCAGGCCAATTAAACATTCAACATCTTGTTCTACTTACAAAATTATCACATCCACGAAAATATCAAAATTTTAAAAATTTGTTTAATTAAATGTTTTTTTTAAGTTTGACAATACTTTGACTAGAAATTTTATAAATTTTGCCTGTTACTGAAACTTATTCACATAAATTCATAAACTCATAACTAGGCAAAGTCAAACTTTTCTCAAATTTTTGTGTAAAAAAAATCATTATTTTTTAACCATGGTAGCGACCCATACATTTTTTAATTTATGTATATGGATGTCTTTATTCATTCGTTTTCGAAAACACCACGAATTTCTTGTACGATTTTCGAAACCCAGTTGAACACGAAAGCATAGACAGACAGCAGCTATGATCTGCATCAGCTCGTTAATTCGGTATTATTTCGGAAATTAAGTGCAGTTGATCCGGATTAAGTACTGCAGCTAATCCTGAAGGTCAATGCAAATCAGGGCCATTATTGATTACAATTACATTTTTTTGGAAAATTTTTTTTTGAAATTTTATGTTTTTTTGAGTTTTATTTTTTTTTAGTTTTAATTTTTGCAAGTTTTATTTTTTATGCAAGTGTGATTTTTTTTTACTTTATTTTTTTTATATTTCAGATTATTATTTATTTGGTTATAAGTTAATTCAAAACTTTAAGAGTTCATTGGTTTTTTTTTTTTTTATTAAAAATGTCCGCAAAAAAAATTATGAAAATTATGCTGGCCGCGGAACTCGATCAACTGCGGCGCTAATCCATCTGCCAGTGCTATATGTTAACTAATTTTCTGACGCGTTTTTTTGTGAAGCGCTGACGAAAATTCCGACAGTATAACGCATCTAAACATATCTCAAGGTTGGTGAAGCATTGCTTCCAGCACAAAAAGTGTCAATCCTGACTTGACCGAAATCGAAAAGCTTTGGGCCGAGTTTAAGTAATGATGTGAATATAGGAATCAATCAGGTTTAGAGCTGTGGGAAAAAGTAACCTGGGATTCCGGTTGGCATGTGCCGCAAGAAAATATTCAGCATTCAAAAAAGTTTTACGTTAATTGCTGCAAATAAAGGTGGATTTGCTAGTTACTGATACAAATCACAGAAATATGCAAAGTTTTATTTAAATTTAATAGCAAACACTCTTTCCGCTTGATCTACTTTCACACCCAAGTTTTCCAACAAATAAATGACGGAGATTTACAGCATAATAGACCAGAAGGAAACTCCCACATAATTATTACAAAATTTATGGCCTAAACTTTGTGGCTAACACAGATGCAGCAGCCAGTAAAAGGCTTAGTGATAAAATGGCAAGATATATGAAAGCAAATGGGTAGGCAAGAAAAAGAAGAATGTAAAGGAAAAAAAGAAGATGAGAAAAAACTACAGAAAAAAGTATGTAAGGCAAGCATGGTGATAGTTATGGAAACCAACTTCACCCCCCTCTGTATGACGCACAACAAATCTACATTGTTGCAAATATTAACATGTGTAAATTGTACGCCCAAATGGATTTTATGCTGCAAGCTTCCGCTGCAACAAAACCTAGGCCAAAAGCAAACAAAAAGTGAAGTAAAACATAAATAAATTTATAAAAAAACAAGAAAATGCGGGCGACGACCATTGAGTGTATGCAGATTGCAGACGGCTTTATGAAAATGAAAATGCGTT
>NW_016209186.1:0-1969 GCF_001687245.7 Rhagoletis zephyria
AAAAAAGATGTGATGATTTTAGAAAACAGCAACTGAAGCAACTCGATAAACATACCAACATAGTTGTGATATCGCTCACGAAGAACTGTGCCAAAGTCAAACAATCTTTCTTTGCCTTTGTTTACCAACTGTCCAATTCCTTCCCAAAATTCGTCTTCTTTGTACCGATCATTCTGCATAAATAAAAATCAATTTTAGAAACAGATTTTTTAAATAAAATATACTGTACCTTGTAAATCCAATAAGGCGTGCGATCTCCATGTCTTGTTATAATCTGTAAAAGTTGAAGTTCTCCTGAACTTTCTTCAACTGAAGTTTGATTTAAATTTATTGGATGAGAAGTAACTCCAAGTATAACAACAAATAAAATAAGCAGTTTAACTGTCATTTTCAAATCGCTTTTTAAATCGCAGTTTAAATTTTGACTGAACAGTTTTAAACATGCACCATTCAATTGGCAAGATTAAACTGATGTTATGGATGGTTTTACTTTTGAACTAGCGCTCATTTTATATTGTGAGCAAAAATTTGCATTTCTCTGCATAAAAACGTTAACGACCTAGATTGTTTAGCAAAAAGTAGCGCTCTTACATAATCAAACTGACAACTATGTTTACCAGTGCTGATTTGGTTAGACGAACGTTACGAAATGGCTTGAGAATCGATAGATTAGATAAGCCAATACTGTTGTTGTAACGCCCATTGTTTAGTTTACAACTAACGACATGAAACCTGATTTGTTTGCTAGTCACAAACACATTTTTTCACCTAACAAAACTATTTGCATTGCTACAGTATAATAATATTAATTCATATCATTTGTACCTTTATGTAAATAAATAAATTGTGCATTTATTTATATTTACTAAATATATATTATAAATAGTCTTTCAACTGGTTTTTAGTGCACTTTAGCATTTGTTATTTTAGTAAAGAAACAACATAATAAAAGTATTATTTTTGTGATGCTCACACAAACCGTTTTTAGTTCAGGTAAACTTGGCTAAAACTTGAGTTTTCAAAAAAGGTTTTAATAAAATGGAAAGCGTAACACGGAATGGCAATTTTGGTCTACAATTATGTTCCCCTCTACCAGGATATGACACAGTCCCTTGAAAACTAGGCTGGTGTTGAAGATAATATCTGTACATTAAATTGTTTTAAACTAATGATAGTAGTTTATTGCCTTTTCGCACAACGTGAAAATAACGATATAGCGTTGCTGTAGCATAGTAAAATCAGCCAGCCTGGCTTTTTTGTGGTGTCTTCACTGTTTTATGGAGTTGACTATCTTCAATGCTTATCTGAATTTCAGTGTTGACGCCTTAAGGGAAATAACAGAAGGAAACAGTTTAAAAGACAATCTTACAAAAATTTACAATGTTTCTTGAATTTCAATAACTCTGCAGACGCAAGTGAAATAGTGGTGAGACCTTGCTAGCTCCAATGTACATGGCATTGGGGGCACAAATGCTAGTCAGTCCAATCGCTCAAAGTGCAGTCCAATAAAGTCATAAAGTAACAGAGCTTTATGGGGTGAATCCGAGCACTACCTGCAAGGTGCATTAGAACGGTCATCTACAGTCACTGATATCTCTATTCAGATATCTTCTTCTTTGGCTTCATCTGTTTCCTCTACTATCTTCCAACACACCCAGAGGCGTCTAGCCACTCTGTTTTAACATGAAACGACCATATAAACTGGCACAAATAGTCAATTTAGTTTGCTTTTATTCATTTTTGTCAGTGTTGCCGGTGTGTCAGTCTTTTCCTCACCGGTGAGTGGCTCATTCATCCTCTTCATCATAGTTTTCTGTTCCGGTTGGTAAAAGCGCCGGATAGTGAATAAAGCTTTCTTCATCTATTCAAGATGAAAGGCGCCAAGTTGTTAGTATTACTAGTCACTTTGGCTGCTGTTGCTTTGCCGGTAATTTTTATCATGTTTAAACAAATATTCAAAGTTTACTTA
>NW_016209187.1:0-1969 GCF_001687245.7 Rhagoletis zephyria
TTTTTTTTTTGTTTTACCTAATTTGCATTCATTTGGCAAAGCGTTCCGTCGTGACGCTGTTGCGCGCATTTCAGCAAATGAAAAGTTTATATGAATTCAAAGNACGCGCCGTAAAAGGATCACTTGCGGCTGGTAACCTAAATTTGTATGTACACAGAAATGCGAATACATTTCGGTTGCAATTGCCAATTGTGGTTGCAAAAAAAAAAATAATAAAAAAATTGAAATTGGAAAAGGCTTAACCAAACAGTGTATGGTAAAATATCGTTGCTAGCTAGTTGGCGGTTTAGTTTTAAATTTTCAATGGGTGCTGTCTGTGTTTTTTTAAGTTTTGTACATTTGTTATAGTTTTTTTTTGTTTTTTATTTTTTTTTTGTTTTACCTAATTTGCATTCATTTGGCAAAGCGTTCCGTCGTGACGCTGTTGCGCGCATTTCAGCAAATGAAAAGTTTATATGAATTCAAAGCAAAACCCGTAAATGTAGCAAGCGGTTAAAATACGAAAAATAAAAAAGTACTTATTTACGAAAGTTAATGCGGACAAACAAAAAAATAGTGGGAGTATTGTTCAATATTTAAAGACATCACTTGCGCTGCAGGGGTGCACATGTTTGTACTTAGTATGTATTTTTTTTGTTATCGTAGCTATAAGAAGCTGAAGAATTTAGTAAAGGAAAGCAGTGAGCTTACAAGTACATATCGATGGGGCTTTGCTATGACGACACAACTCAAAACTAAAAAAAGGTCCTACTATTGTTAGTGGCATGGGGCCATTAATAGTAGTAAGAGTTAAGCTTTTTCGAGGTTTGAATTGTATCGTTATTGCAGAGGACTATCGATATGTAGATACATACATAGGTCGTTTTTAAGAGCTTTTGAATGAAATTGGAATCTTTGCGAATTTTGTACTTCAGTTATTTGGCTCGTAAAGAGCTGCAAATCAATGAAATTACTTTTCCCATCAGTTTGATCTTCCGATGACAGGTGGCGCCTTTAACTGTTTGGCTTTAGCCTGAATACCTTTGAAACGATATTACCGGGCAGATAGAGACAGTGGCAGCACCTCTAACACCTCAGTGAACGTTGGATAACTACGCATACTCACTGCCGATGCCCTTCTAGCACAGCGTGGATCGGGGATATGCTTACAACACCACAGCTCTAAATTTTCAAGCTTGGTCTAGCAGAGCACTATCCAATCCTTACTGTCGCAGGTGGCTGGTTGAGAGGGATAGATAATATGTTTTCAGGAAAGGACATAGTATAGAGGATGCGTGGTTAAATGCTCAGAGTTCTCTATGGCGGAGTGTTAACAAATATGTCCTTGGCGTATTTGTTGACTTTAAAGTGGCGTTGTATTACCTCAGTTGGGACAGAGTCCTTGAGCGTGCTTGGATTAGCTGGATTGCGAGGATACATCTCTCTCGCGGAGTTACTTCTCCGACCGAAGGGCCAACCTTGTTGGTGTCCAGTCTTAGATATGTGAAGCAAGTCAGGTATTTGGGGCTGACCATCGGTGAGCGCATGAGCTTTGCTCCCCACCAGGCGCACCTAAAAGAGAGACTGGTTGTTGTTATTGGACAGGCACTTCACATCATCAGATATGACTGGGGCCTCGGCCGCCGTGCTGTTCGTACCATTTATTGGGGCCTATGGGCCACTTTCGGGTCAGCTATTGGTTATGAGACAGCTATGTCGGTTGTAGGGCTCTAGAAGGTTCTGTCATTCCAAGAATATTGTAGCTGGTAGACAACTACCGTGCGATGTCGGTAATGCCCTCTCCACCCGTTGGACAGTGACCAACATGGGAAACTATACGCGAGAAGTTTTTAGGAGGCGGAGACGTGCAGAGTAAGCAGTGCGTCGATGGTCACCAGAGGGTTAGGGAAATTCAACTAGTAGTAGCCTCGGTTAAGAGATCTGACCGGAAACTTAATTCTGGTAACACGGGGAGCAGAAGAATTTCAAA
>NW_016209188.1:0-1969 GCF_001687245.7 Rhagoletis zephyria
GATTTTATGTGTACAAGAGCCAAAAAATTGAGACAGAGCGAGAGCGAGAGAAAAAGGTCACACCGCCGCTTAACAAACAATCGCCAAAAAATTGTAACAACAACATGTATAAATATTTTGCTTTATTTTTATTTTTATTTTTATTTTTATTTTCGCTGTTGCTTCGTTGTATGCCGGCGTTGTCATCGTAAATGTTGCACACACCATCAAACTGACAGATGATGGCAAACAATCCGACTGACGGCGGCACAATTGAATTGCCGGAAGTTGTTGATGGCTTTGTCCGCTTTTTATATATTCATGGATTTGGGTAAGCACATTCACACTTACACATACACANTGAGTGTAAGTATACGCACTTATTTACATACATGAATTCGCTTTAATGTTTTTGCGCACTCAGTAGTTTTCTGGCAATATGTTTCCAATTTTATTGCTGCCGGTTTTGTTGTCTTTCACTGGTTTTTTTTTGGTTTTCTCTCCAAAAAAGCGGAACAGAAAACAAACTGAAATTGTTGTTACATATTTTAATTGCTCTTTCTTTGGAAACTACTGTACATTTATACCAGCAGCAAAGTGGTTATTTAGGGGTAGATATATTTTACGCAGACAGATGTGGGAGAAACAGCTTTATACGATCTTGGCCAATCCTTAATTACTAGAACCGTACGTAGATACCGAGTAACAGCTTTATAATAAAAAGCAAAAAGGTAGAATAAATTTCAGTTTTTTAATACTTGCAGTATGGAGCCGGCGGTCTCCGCGTCGTGCATTCTAGATAACGCTTAATTGCCTGCGGCTTTCAACCTCAACGATAACCATTTTAGCTTCGCGCACTTATGACGATATAAAATTCGGTTGATCCTAGTGATGGTTACTATATTCTGCCACCTAAGTATGCTAGCTGTAACCCGTTAAGCACAGGCAGGCCTCAGAGTACGTTCGGCACCCGTCTCCGTCAAGTTGGTGGTGCAGAGGCGATAAAGAGGTATCTGACTTTTTGCCTGCTCCCCCGGTGGGCCATGGCTAAATGGTTTACATCTTGGATAGTGGAGGAAGGAGTGGTGTGAGATCGAAAGTGTATCAATAACGCAGGGCATGTCGGCACAAATTTATCGCTAGGAAAGCGAAGGATGAAATTTCGTATAACTTCTGGGAGAAGTAGCCGAGAATACCTGTAAAAATCTCTCGCTTTGTCTGACGGAAGCTTCGTAGACCACCCTTTTTTGTATATAACTGCTTGTAAAAATTTTATAGTCTGCAAGAAATGTAGTTCCTCAATGTCAGAGGATAGATAACCAGGGTTATATAAACGGCTTGACTTACCAATAGTTAATTCGGTGGCCTCAGAAGCCCACTGTGGTGCAGAAAAGCTAATTTCTTCAAGAACATTTCCTAAATGTATTTAAATCGCTCTGCTATTTTATATTCTACTCCTTTTTACAAATTTTATAGATTAGCAGAAAAATGTCAGTTGCTGCGACCATTTCATATTAAATATTAAAAAAGAATTCCCCACTAAAAAGGTGGCATCATAAATAATAAGTGTTTAGAAAAAAAAAATAACAACATTTTTCTGCTAACTACATAGAAATGTACATATGTGAATATTAAGTGTAACATTTAACCGACAAGCTACCAAAATGACCACTTGATGGACTAATTAATTCCTGAGAGGCCGCTTAGGAAGTATTACCACAAACAAACTTTTATTCATAAACACATACCAAATACTCAATTGTATTCTCATAGCAATAAAATGTTTTACACTACCAGTGTTAGGAGGAAAAGTGTTATTATACATACATACACATGTACAGTATTTTTATGATAACGTTTTACTGCATTTACTAGCATGTTGTGGATAACGATCCCATCATCGTTGACAGGCTGGCCCTGCTCGGTGGGTCGTAAAAAATAATTTCTATTTTTATACCCGAGCGCACTTGTGCACAAGGGTATATTAATT
>NW_016209189.1:0-1969 GCF_001687245.7 Rhagoletis zephyria
CAACTGGTCAATGGTCAACTTGCAAAACAGGCAGGCGCAGGCGCAGGCGCAGGCGCAGGCGTCAGCAGTCAGAAAGTCCGGCAGTCGATGGTCGACAGTCAGGAGTAGAGAGAGAAGGCAGTCGAGCAGTGAGTGGCGTAGCTGCGCCATTGAGCAGCTGCCGCCAAAGTTTAGTAGAGGCGATCGTCGAGTTGATTGCACTTTTGTAACAGCAATTGTTTTTGCATGCGAACTGTATTGTTGTTGTTGTTGTTGCTGTTCATGTTGTCGATTATTCCTGCCTGCATGGCTGCTGTCTGCTACTGATTGCCGCAGCACGACCGCAACCACTTGCTGCACGCCTAGTATGTGGCTGCCCCTTACTAGAGTTCGTTTCGCAGTTTATTTTTATTTTTTATTTTTATTTTTTTTTCATTTTTCCTTCTATATGTTTCACTTCTCATTAGAGCGAGATTTATTATTATTTTTATTTTACTTTAGTAGTTTTGCTTTTTATTGTTTTATTAAATCACTTTACTGGCAAGTTGACTTTTTCTGTAGTACTCTTTCACACGCTCTGGACCGACGACGACGGCTTCGTTAAAGTGGGAATTGCAACAAGCAACGAAAGCTTATTCTTGTTAGTGCTGTTTTTTTTTTTTCTTCATATAAGGGGTAACTCAATTGAATTGAAAGGAAATTAGGTGAAATTTAAATGCAACTTTTGTACGTTAAAGTTTGCATTGAAGTTTTTAAAACTTGTCACACACTCACAGGACTCATCATTGGATGTGTGCATGTGTTGTATGAAACTGTTTCAGTCTTCAGCTGTTGGCTGCACGATTTCTAAATAATTTTCGCCACTTTATTTGATATTTGTAATATGTTCTTATTTACATTTGCTTCCATGAAAATCGTAAGGCATAATTTTTTTCCTCATGCCCCTCAAACAACATCTCCATCAGCCGCTCCCCGGCGTTGCAATAATAGCACCAGTTATCTTCCGTGTGATGCAACGTAATTTTGCGTGCTGCAACGAGTTAATATGCAACATTTTACAATGAAAAAATATAACTTTTTGGTTGGCTTTGAGGAGTGCCTTAATTGACTAGCCAGCACTGATTGCTGCTAACCAAGCTATCTATTAGCTATTATTGATTGAATGCTCGTTTTTTTTCTGAAAATTTTTTTGCCGTTTTTTCACGCTGCTTCAGCCAGTTATCTCACTGATTGGGTCATTAAAGCTGCAAAGCGTATTTATTGCATTGTTTTTGTGTGTATGGCTGTGGTGTGACTACATGCGTGTGTGCTTACTTTGTTGTAGTGCATTAAATGATCATTAAAGTAATTGTTGTTGCATTGATTTAATGGCGTTTAAATGGAGAATCGATGAGTTGATGAAGCAGAAAAAGTTGCTCTGCAATGGATAGTGGTTTGTTGCATACATAGATCGATTTGCTTATCAATTGAAATTTAATTAGTCCATTCAGCGAGTATATGAGTGCTTTTTATTATGATTTTGTTGTTGTTGCTATTTAGAGGCAAATTATTAAGTTGCATATGCCTCAATTTAGGTAATTAGCGGGTAAGTGCTTGGCTTTGGTTAACCTTGACTGACATATTGGAAAGAAAATTTTATCCATTACTATTTCTGCAACAACTAAGTCGTTATATAACAAATTTCAAAATCGTAAAAAAAATTGTTTGCGCTTCGAAAGTTGCAAAAAGTCGATACGCAATAAAAATATCATTAAAGGTACTAAGAAACTTGGGAAATTATAGAAAAAAATTTGGAAAATGTAATATGTTTGAATGTAGTAAAAAGTTAGAAAATTTTTTTTAAACTGAAAGAATTACAAAAATTATTAATGAAGTACATATATTTAAAAACACTGAAAAGTTAAAGACAAAAAAAAATTTAAGAATTCAAAATTTAAAAAGTTTCGAAAGGGGCACAAAAATAAACCAAATATTTTCAAATATTGAAAAT
>NW_016209190.1:0-1969 GCF_001687245.7 Rhagoletis zephyria
TTAGAGATTAGTCGCACAATTTTTGGCAGGGATATAATACACACACCCACACACAAACACACATGTAATACACAAACTCACACACACACATGTATACAGATAAGCAAACGTCAACTTAAAACTCGGTTTGGTAAAGACACAATCGTTAAGATTCTCATCCGTGCGGACGTGTCCGAGCAGCCCCATCGATTTATCAATAAAAAACCCCTCACACTATTTGTACATTATTTAAATGGAAAATTCTGTGTTTTCTTTTTTTGCATAGAGTGGAACCAGTGGTACTAAGTGGTAAGCTACCGGCAATATTAAAAGCAAGGGCCTAAAGTGTTCACATAGCATGTCAACATTTTTAGGTTTTAGTTGCGACCTTTTTCGTTTACTATTAAAGTTGGGTTACTGTACATTCGTTCCGATTCTACTGATGACGTTAGGCTAACATAGTTGCCATATATTCTTTTATAAAAGGTATTACCGCTTTATAAATGCACATTCACCATTTTTGTGTCTTATATTTGGAAAATTTTCTATAATGAATGAATTTTAAGAGGGGGCATGGCACCTCGCCTTCAGACCGAATTTAGTATAAAAATTAATAACATCCTCAAATTAAATTGGTACATTTGTTCTTGCGGTTCAAACAAAGTGTCACCGAAATTTTTTATGTCTTGGTTTGTATATATATAAGTGCTCAATGTGGTCCTCAAGTCAGTCCTACACATTTTCGACTACTAAATATACGTTCTACTGAAGCATTAGAATAGGGCTATATCAGCAATGCAGATATACTTTTTTTTAATTGTGAAACTTATATGAACCTGAAGAATCTTTTAATTAATAAACTTTTTTCCTATAATTTTCTGGATCTAATGAAGAATCAATGTTAATATCCTTATGCTCGAACATAAGTTGAAAATACATATAACGATGGAATGAAAAAAATTATCGATAACATTTTGAATATTTAGCAGCAAATGCATGTGTGCTTAAGAGCGAAACCACACAAGCGGTTTGACAAACCAAGCGAAATATCCCTTTCCTTAAAGCTATTTATGTTGTGTATGGGGGTGTTTGAGGTTTGACAAGCCATTTGAGGGAAATGTCAACAAAAATCTAAATTTTTTGATTTTCTGGCCGCCATGTTGAGGTTTGATCAAACCGCTTACGTTGTGTATGATAAAATCGCCTCATTCGCAACGGATTTTTTACCGAATGAGGACGCAAGAGAAAAAATCGAAGAAAACCATACCCTTTTACATTGTGAACCTGAAGAAAACTAAAATTCTTTGCTTCAACGAGTCATGTTTGCATGGTATATGGCGAAATGGGAAAAGTAGGTTTGAAGAAAATTTGACAAGCCGCTTGTGTAGTGTATTTTGCTCTTTATAAAACTTCGGAAAGCTTTTTGTTCAAAAACTTGCCGAGCGATTTAACAACTCTCTTGTGTAAAACATGGTTGCATTTGTAATCTGCAAATATATCGAGAGAAAATTCGTAAAAAAATTCCTCAAAATCAAAATCCCCAAAAAATACCCAAGCGTACCCGAAATTCCTCACGTTTTGAGGAAAAACTCACAAAAGTGGTGACACTGCTTTGCAATCACTTCATCAAACCCCACAAAAACATTGCATTTATTTGTCCATAAAAAACACTAACTATGGTAGCGGGGCCGGGTTTACCAAGGCTTCGTGGCCTTGAGCCTCCACCAAGCATTGATCACTGACAAAAAATTAGTTTAATGTGGAAAAAGTTATATTTGATAAAAAGGGTTTCGATTATCGTTAGGCGTAAAAACGAATGTTACTTGTGGTAAGTAAGTACGTTGATTTCATGCGTTCTTGAAGCTTCAGTCATTGAACTACAATTATTTACTTTTGAATTAATAACACAATACTATTTTATTTTTCTGATTTAAAATTTTGTTTATTTCAGACGGATGACAAATTATCTTTTAATGAATAAATGAGTAGT
>NW_016209191.1:0-1969 GCF_001687245.7 Rhagoletis zephyria
TATCACGAATTTTATGTCAAATTAAAACTTTGAAGAGAGCTGACAGCTGCCAACTAGACTGTTAATTTTTCTGAAAATTAGAAAATATTTTTTTTTAAGATGCTACTGTTAAGGATGTTAGATACGCTAGTCATGAAGTGTAAATCAACTGTAATTTTTCACAGTATATGTGCTTGGCAAAATTTTATTTATTATATACGAGGGATTACATCTACAATGAATTTATGATCAAATTATGAAACTATAACAGTAATTATATTTATTAATTAGGTCCCAACACTTTTTTAAAATTTGTTTATTTTATACGAAATTCGTCATTACCAAAACTTCAGTTTTCTCATTTTTAAATAAAGTTATTCAGGTTTGAATTTTCGGGAATTTCGGACGCCATATTGGATTTTGTATTAGGAATTTAAAAAAACTGGCTTGAAATTTGTAATGAGCAAACTTAAGATCCTCTAAATACCAAATTTCATCAAAATTCATTAATTTTTTAAGTTCTTGGGCGCCATATTGGATTCGTTATTGGATCTTTGAAATTTGACTTGAACTTTGTTAAGAAATTACAGTAATCTTTTATATTTTAATACTCCTTATGTTATTTGGAACAACTGCTAAAGTTGGTCTACTGAAATAAAAATGCCAGCCACTCTTTTTAGAGCGAGTGTGCGCGGAATTNTAAAACTACAGATCTCGCTCTTGAATTTGTTTAAATTATCAAAAAGACTTAGAAAAATCACTGTAGAAAAATATGTTGATAATTATTTTTGGTTTTAAAACACAATAACATATTTCAGTAAAGTTCACTATGCCCATTGTCGCCACTGCTAGCCACCGCTGTTAAAAAAAAATATAGCAAACTATTATATAGCCAAAAATATCTACATTAATAAAAATCAGCGGATACTATACGCTTTTTGTAAATAATTTTTAATATTCCAAGAAAACGTTTGTTCGTCTATGAACATGTGCGATACACGGCGTATGAGTAACTATCCTTTCTGGTCATTTCTACATACATATAAATTTGTAGCATTTATAAAGGAGAATCTCGAAAACTTCTGAACGGATTTGGACGAGATTTTCTCTAATATATTCTGTATCGACAGGACCTTTGGTATGTTTAATATAATCTGTATCGCGAGAAGTATTATCTATAGTACTTAGAAATTCGATAGGGTTGTCCCCTGCCTAAAAAATTATAAGATCCATTCGTTGAATTACTAAACGTGAGATGTCATATAATATTTATTGAGTAGGGTTGCCGCATTTTTTAAATTTATAAGATTTTCTCCGTTCGTTGGACTTAAAATGAGGTAGCAAGTGAAAGAAAGTGGTTTCTGGATGCAATAAGTTTTTACTTTTTTTAATAGCATTTTATGTTAATGACACCAGACTTGTCATAAACATGCCAACAAGAGGTGTCCAATAAAAGAGCTTGGCCTTCAATTGCGCAGTAAGGTTTTATTTTTTCGAAGAGGGTTGCCAACTGTAAGAAAAGTTATATGATGTGGGATGTTCGTTGGACTAAACAGTTATTTGTCAAATGATAGGACTTAGCCTCCAGAAGTGCAAAGTGCAATAAGGTTTTAATTAATTTATATTTAAATAAAAATAAAAAAACATAAAAAAATAAAATAAAAAAAAATTTAATTCCCGATTTTTTTTAAGTTTTGGGTTTTCCTTCCGTTAATTAAATTATTAAAAAAACAAATAAAAAAATAATTCAAATAAAAGAAAAACAAATAAAAAAGTGCGATCTCTTATTTGTGTAACCTCCTCTTGGTAGGCGCTGCATACTGCGAGTATGGAAATTTGCAGGCTAATAACAGGTTACATTTTGAAAGAATTTTTAAAATCCATTTATCAATTTTAGTCACATGAGTGATTTTTTTTAACATTTTAACATAAAATGCATACAATTTTTAAAATTTGCAAATTCGTATTTTTATTTTTTAAATAATTAAAA
>NW_016209192.1:0-1969 GCF_001687245.7 Rhagoletis zephyria
ACGTTAAAGAGCTCTTACATAGGAGGAACATTTATAATTGTTAAAAATAGTATGAAAGCGAATAAAATAAGCCTCTTAGTAAGGGAACTAACTGTAATATCAAATGCAACGACATCCACTAAGTGTAGCAAATTAAAATACAGTGGGTCCGCTGGCTTGGTCATGCCGTTCGAATGGACTCCGATGCTCCATCTATTTATGAAAGTATTCAACTCAAAAGTCGTTGGTGGGTGGTAAAAGAGAAAGAGGAAGGCCTCATTTGCAAAGAAAAGACCAGGTGGCTTTACCTGGCATTTCCAATTGACGTCAGTTGGCAAGGGCGTAGCCAGTTAGGGGCAGGGGGCGCAGCTGCTGTAGCTGAAAAACACTTCTTCTTTTGTTAAAACTTGTAGTGACTGACTTAAACGGGGTTTCAGAAATAGGAAATACTATTTCTACACTAAAAGATGTGATAAACTTTTTTTCGAGAATCAACGATACGCAAGAATTATGCCCCTTATATGTACATATATCCCGTTTGTGTGAAAAAAGAAGGTCGGAAAAATATATCCCTTAGGCGATTATAGCGCCAAACAAGAAGAAGAATACCAATTGTAACCTTTGATATAATTAGCGCATTTTTACAAATATTAGTGTAATAAACAAAAGGAATCATCAAATAGTTGCAAGTAATATCTATTTCTACAACTTCGGGAGTGCAGTGTACACTTTTTATTTAAATATAAAATTTGTTTAATTTTAAATGCAATTCTTTTCGCCAAAATATGTAATTTGCCATTATTTAGGGAATAGGGAAGTGCGAAAAATTGTTTTTCCCACAGACTGTACAGGACGAATTCCTACCGGGTAGTTGCCACGCCACACCGACACCATACAAACACTCTACCCACAGCCCTTAGGCACAGCAGATTTTTATATAAATATGCGAATATGCGGTTTTAAAAAGCTATGTGAGTTGGTCAGTTCTAACACATGAGTATGAACAATAGGCCGGATCGATTTTTATACCCGAGCGCACTTTTGCACAAGGGTATTACAACTTTGTTCACATAACGGTTGTTTGTAAAAGGCAACACGAATCGAGATAGATATAGACAAATGTATACATAAATGCTCAGAATGAAAAGAGAAATCGATTAAGCCGTGACTGTCTGTTCGTCCGTCCGTCTGTGCACACGATACCTCGAGTAAAAATTGAGATATCTTAACGATACTTGGAACATACACTTCTTTCGGGCGTAGGACGGTCGGTATTGAAAAAGGGCAAAATCGGACAATAACCACGCTCACCTCCCATATAACGGTAATTTTCATAAATACGAGTACTACTGAAGATTATTCACTCAAAAATGATATTAACAATAATTTTTAGACGAAAAATAAGAATATTATAAATTTTTGGAAAATGGGCGTAGCCACGCCCACTTATGGTTTCATGTGTATATCTTCGTAACCGCTGCACCAATTTTTTCTAAACTTGGCACAGCTGTTGGCCTTGGTACAGCATACCAAGTGGCCGTGCCCACATACCACATAAGGGTAGTTTAGAAAAATACGAAACATTCGATAAATCAGTAAAAATTAAAGCTAATTTATTTAAAATTGATGCTTGCAATAATTCTTTACCAAGAAATACGTTTATGATAAAATTTGGGAAAATGGCACGCCCACTGATGATCACATAAATGTGTCTCGGTAACCGTTGCACCAATTTGTACCAAACTCGGTAATTTTATTGTGCTTGCCACATAAAACCAAAACGTTGCAAATTATTAAAATCGGACTAAAATTACGGCCGCTTTTCATATAACGGTAAATTTCACAAATGCTTGAAACTTCAATATTCCGAAATTTAAGGATGCTAATTTACTCAAAATCGATTCACCCCGGCATACCATGTAGCGATAGCTTTCGGTGGGTGGATTTCAAGGCTGGCATTATTGTGGTGTTAATGGTGGCTGCTAAATAA
>NW_016209193.1:0-1969 GCF_001687245.7 Rhagoletis zephyria
AAAATGATCGGTTGGTGGAAAATTATGGATAAGTAAATTTTGTATTTGTTTAATTGAAGTATCTACATATAAATTTAGGTATGTCATCCCTCTAGTATATATGACCGTTTCCAGTCGGGCGTTATTTAAATGCTTACAAAATATTAATTTAACATTTTAGCACAAAAAGTTTCAAGTTTATCATTTACTTCATTTTTTGTCATGGCAGAAGTACCCTCGTACTTTTATGGTTCGGTAGAGTAAGATGTGGCTCCAAACATGAGGTATCAAAAAATTTGAGAAACGCCGGACGAAGTTCGTTGAAGTTGAGAGTTTCGGAAACGTTTTTAAATTCTGCTTGTTTACGGAATTTGTAAAGCCAAACTAGTGAAAATTTTTGTTTTCAAGTTCTGATTCCGGCATTTATCTGCAGGAGATTCCCAGTAATAATACCCAGTTTTTTATTTAATTTCATCTTAACTATAATTTTTAGGTCCGCCAAAAATGCACAAAAACCCCGAAAAATGCAACGGGGCGTCAAATAAAAAATCGTTAGTATTAAAAGATGGTTAAATAAACAATTGGGTATTATTATTGAGAGACTCCTAAACAGAACCACAGATTTCCGATCGAAAAATATAGATTTTAAAGCATTCTATACAATTTCTACGAAAACTTTTATTTTTCCCATATAAAAATACATCGAAAACTTTGAGCGCTTTGAGCGACCGGTAAATATTTTATTTTATATCAAAACAAAAAAATAGGGCTATACTTTTTTTGATATAGAACAATCCTAGGGGGTGAGAGCATTACATTTCCGACTTTACTGTTTTTGGACCACCCTAATGTACACCCATCAGGGTGCTAAATTAGTCAGCAGTTCAAGTCTTTATGCAACATATTGCTGCTGTTAAAAAAATCTCACTGAGAGTAAGATGTGCAACTTAAGTGTTAAATTGTAAAGATATTTTTTAGACGTTGTTCGGTTTGTACTTTTGTAATTCATGTAAATTAATAAGACGGCCTGTTGCTATCTGAAAAACTTAAATTCAATTTGAAGTAATAAAGTCGAGGTTTCCTTTGTTAGACTTCTGGATGTAAGGTATTTCTGCAAACCATTACCCTACGGAAGTGATAGTGGAAAGGAAACTTAGAAAAGCTTTTAGTAATCTAAAATAAGCGCACACCAATATACTAGCCAACACCAAATACTTATATATAATACACATAATTATAATATCTACATTTCTAGCAATTAATACAAACTAAAGGTTAGAGAGCTAAATAAGATCGAGGGAAAGAAAAGATGAAAGGAATATTTGTGTTGGGAAAGGGTGCGATCAGTTTGATAAATCACACGCAAACACACACCTCCAACGCTTCTACCATATTTATGCGGTTTCTTATGTTTGCGCTTGTGTCCGCCATCCAAGTCAACCACATCGACAGCATCGGCCAATTCCTCCAGCAGCCCTAAACCCAAATGATTTGATGGCTCATGCTCGTACACAACTGAAACAGTGTCATCGGCTGCATGTTGATGCTTCCGCTTTTTCTTTCGTTTCTGTTTTCTCGAAGGCTTGCCATGACCTGTTGACACAGGCACCCACTCAACAGCATCGTCGTGCTGGCCGCCATGACCATGGTTATGTAATTCCAATTCTGCTGGTTGCACCACCAGTAAAGTTTCTGGTTTCTTCTTCTTCTTATTTTTGCGTTTCCTTTTGCCGCCGCCGCCGCCGCCAGGCTTTTTAAGCAGACCTGGTGGCGCGTTGTCATTGTCTTGGATTTCAATAAATTCTACGCCATCGGAATTATCATGTCCGCCGCCACCAGGCGCTGTGCCGATTAAGGGCGTCACTTCACTATGATGCAGCTGGCCCTGCACGCCGCCAACAGGCCGACCGTGAAAGTGGACTACGTGTTGACTGGCAGCCTCATCACGATCTGTGTAATCTTCCTCATCTTGTCCAACCTGTGCTTCATT
>NW_016209195.1:0-1968 GCF_001687245.7 Rhagoletis zephyria
ATGTATACATACTACGTAGTTATAAAAGAAAACCACTGCACCAATCAATTTGTGTTACAAGTAAAATGGAATTATTTTAATAAGGGCGGTATCGTTTTGAAAACTGTATGACAAGAATAGAGTGTGATGAAAGCTTGCATACAGGTTTCATTTTGGATTTATAAGATTCTTGATTCGCCCAAAATCGCTTAGATAAGAAATATGTAATTCGGTTTTTGTGGCGATTCAAAAAGAGCTTGCATGATGTGCTATAGTTATAGGACGCACTAAATGTGCTTTTGCCGTGCAAAATTTGTCAAATAGAATAGGTGAAGGTGAATAGGTCAATATAGATATTTCCTAAATCATATGTTTAAGTGCATTAACTATCTCGATACTTCTGGAATCTGATTGACTTGAAAGATAATATCGATAATATATAGATATCGATAATATATAGATATTTAACACCAATTACCAATTGCCCTACAAATCTTACGAGCGCTCATATTTTGTTTATAAATATTTACACATATATATACATACATACATAGTAAAACAAATACCCAGTAGGAAAAGATAATGTGTGGCAATGTATACAGAGTTGGTTCCGCAGGGTTTGAACCCGCCACCAACGAGGTGGTAGTCCGACACGTTTTCATTCGATTACAGATACCGTTGACATAATTTGGAAAACGGTATGCATAGGTTCAAAATTACACATGACACCTTAGATCGCATGGGAATGCAATAATTCAGCTACCACCATAAGTTGGTTTCAAACCTTCTACGACATATTACCCATTAGCTTACATTGCGTTGCATATTTTCATTCCAAAGTAGTTAGTTATAAACGTATGTATGTACATGCATACATACATACGCACATATTTAGATGTGCTCTATGTAAGATAGTTATGCGCAGAGTGCTTCCAACGGCAACCGCCTTTCGCTCCTAAGTGAAAACGAGATTATGGCGTAGTTGGAATACTTGAATCATTTATGCGTTTGCATATTTGTAGAAACCTNTATATATGTACATACATATGTAAATCCCTATGTACGAGTGCATACATATGCTTTTCATTTTCTTATTTGCGCTTAATGTTCATAGCAGCTTTTGATGCTAGGGTGGTTGAAGACAAACGAAAAAAATAAGACCAATCAGTTTGATAGTGTTTTGCTATACATACATACATATGCAGTATAGCGCCCGTCCAGTGAAGAAAGTGGCCTTAAGCCGCAAAACACTCGTTCATACTATCAAAACCCTTATCTCGGATATCAAAGATTTAGCCCTTTTTGAATAACACCGTGCGACAAGTTTATGACAATTCAAACCAGCCCGGACTTTGCTTATATTTTCTGAAAGTGTACATATCCAGTAATAAAACACTCGATGGATTTATTTTATTTTTATTTTATGGCCTATTAAAGTTTTCATGTCCTAGCCTAAGGAGTTTTCAAAAAAATGGAAAAATTGTTAAAGTAAATGTCTGAGCGAAATTTCAAGGGAAATATTTTCGTAGAACATTTTAACCTATTAGCTCCCGCCCTATAAAGTCGTTTTGACCATAAATTAAAGAAACCCCGCAAAAAGGCAAATTTAGAACTTCGTTAGAGGATTAATAAATTGAAAATTATTCTTCGGAAAATTTTACTAGGGGTCTTCTCAGGCAAAAACTTCATGCCACCAACGTAAAAGCCACTAAACAATAAAAAAAAATCTATGTAAAGAAGGAATAACAGCCACACTCGATTTTAGAAATTTTCAAATGAAATATGAGCAGGAAATACTTCTACCAAAGGTTAAGCAATTAAGAGCTCAGGTAAGTTTTAAGCATTTTAACATGAGCAAGGTTTATTTCTTAATTTATTTATTTTTGCTTTTTTCCTTTCGTTTGCTTGTACTTAATAGATGGAATTACTCCTTTGAGTTAAGGTTTGAGGGAAATCAACTATGTATTACTCATATGTACACGGCGTATG
>NW_016209196.1:0-1968 GCF_001687245.7 Rhagoletis zephyria
TGCCCATTTTCAATACCATCCGTCCTACGGCAGAAAGAAGTGCACGTACTCAGTGTCGTTGAGATATCTCAATTTTTACTCGAGTTATTGTGTGCACAGACGGACGGACGGACGGACGGACGGACGGACGGACAGTCACCGCTTAATCGATTTNGTCACCGCTTAATCGATTTCTCTTTTCATTCTAATCATTTATGTATACATTTGTCTATATCTATCTCGATTCATTTTGCCTGGTACAAACAACCGTTATGTGAACAAAGTTATAATACCCTTGTGCACAAGTGCGCTCGGGTATAATAAAACTTACACATACTAATAATAACTAAAATCGTAGGCAGACGGCAGCGTTGATCCGGATTAACTCGGAATTATCTCGGGAATTAAGTGAAGTTGATCCGGATTAATTCCCACAATGAATGCGGATTAGGGGCATTTTCGATAACAATACTGATGAAAATTGCCAGGTTTTGTTTCTATTTTATTTTTTTTTTAATTCCAATTTCATTTATTTCAAAAGTAATTAATATAAGATATAAAATCGTTTTAGAACAAAGTACAAATATTAAATGAGGAGACAAAAAAAAAACAATACAAAATTTTTGACTAAATTTAAATTAGCTTACTTGGTGAATTTATGTAAAATTTTTTCAATAATGAGAAAAAAAGTGGAAAATCTTGATCAGGTAACTGCGCCATTAATCTGGGCTAACGTTGCCGTCCGTCTATGCTATTAATCAAAAATAATAACCCAGCAGTTAAGACATGCTTATATTGGGTAGCGTAAATGATATTTCCAAGATTTACATACATATGCATTTTTATTGCAAACGAAAATTAAATTACAGTGGAAGTTCGATAGCTCCTAAGGTCGACAAATGAACACTCACGATTATTATAAAGTTCAGTATCTTGTGACAACTCATACAAAATATCTATGCGTATCTATTAGGACTGCGACTATCCACATATCTGGATATACGTTCAAATACTCGCGTATACGGGTAAAATCCAGTTCAGTTTGTTATCCAGATTATCTGGATATTCAAAAAATGCGGAGAGACCTCCCAGCCTTAATGTTTATTTAATTTGGCGCCCCGTTAACTTGATTTTTGAGACCCTTCGGAGAATTCCCTGCCTAATACTTTTGTAGAAATTTTAAGCCACTAATTACCATTTCAAATTTGTGTGCATTGAAGGGTTCGATTATTTACATATACATACTACGTATTTTGCTCGCTAAATTTTAATATAGGTTTAAAGACAACACTTCGTTTTGAAACCGATTTATGTAGATGTCATTCCTTTACATAACCCCGAAATTCAAATAAAGTGTGCTATGGGACACTCACGCTTAGTTCGATGATTTTTTCATCTTCGGTGACCTCTAGTAAAATTTGTTGCTTAAAATTTTTGTAGACCTGCCAAACTGTCATTGCAAGTGCATGGAAATTCTTCGAAATAAGGTTAAAAATATCCAATATTGTTGGATTAAAGGGTTAAAATGTTCTACAAAAAAAAAGGTTGCTAAATTTTACGAAAAGCCACTGTGAAGGCAACATTTTTTGGTAGAAAAGAAAACGCCATTAGAGATATTGGAGTTATTATTTGAGCTCCACATTTTTGCGAGACAGTCAGCCATTTTGTTGCCTTCAAACCCTTCATGTCAAGAAGAGTTTTACAAATGTATACAAGACTTAATAGCGTTTTAAATAATTGTATGGCCTTTAATCCTGTATAATATTTATTCTCGTTCAATTCGTCGTTCTACGAAGACATTCTCGCACACAGATTTAGAGTTACTATTTTAACTAACTGGTTAAATATTCAATGAGAACTGAATGCGGTCCAATAATTTTATTTTCAACACTTTTTGAAACCAGTTTTTTATTTGAAAATAAATAATATAAAAAAAAATTTTTAATATACAACGCTTTTATGTATTATTTTCTACTTTTTAGTCCATTT
>NW_016209197.1:0-1968 GCF_001687245.7 Rhagoletis zephyria
CATGTTTTTGATTGGTATCTATGTACAGATGTACATATTGTATGTAAGTGTCGAAATATGTAACTGCACTAAAATTTTTGGATTTTTCTAAATCGAATTACATTCGAAAAAAATTAAGCCCGAAATTTATGAAAATAAGAAGTTTTTAAATGCTTTATAAATCAAACATTTTTATCACAATTTCACTTTATAAAACTTAAAATTAACTAAGTTTGTATTTACAAAGGACGCAGAAAGGGGAAGAATGCAATCCTTTGTTGCGAAAATGGTAGTAGCGAAGTACGCAAAGTAGGCCATTAGTAGTGAAATTCCGTTTGTAAATGTGTTTGCAGAAAATATGGCATTTTAAACGAAATACTGAACGATATATTAAGATATCTACTTGAATTATGTGTTTTATGTGCGATTAGCGGTATAAACTCTGAAAAAGGGCTCAAAATTAAAATAAAACTGCTATGGGTTTCATGTAAACATCGAATTTAAAAGCAATTTATGTTTTCATCAGTTACATGTGGTTTATATGCATATACAAATAAACATTTTGCACAAAAACGTATGCTGCTATTTCACACGTAAGCTACATTTTTTCAAGTAAATTTGCAAAGAAGCAACACGGTGCCACTTCTAAGGGAGCGGTGCGAGATAGACATCTGTCAGTAGACAGAACCGTTAATTATTAAATCATGCTTTTAGAGCGTCCCAGAACGTCTACGATTTGCATGTTTTGCAGGATTTAATCCAAAGTCGTTCCCGTACGCCACGTTCACATAAGGTTTATTAAAGGCTAAAACAGCTGTTCCTGTAAAACCTGCAAATCGTATAGTACGGGAACAGGCTATTTGACTTGCGTGTATATTATTTTCTACACTGGCACTTGGGGTATTCACAACAGTGTCGTCTTGCTTGTCTTGTTGTCGTAAACTTTAAAAGCCTGAATAAATGTTTCGGGGGAATAAATGTTTAGCCGTTTGAAGTCTTCATACAACAATACAACACTTACGACTCCTTTATGAATACCCCAATTGTTTCGGAGACGTCTAATGCATGGGGACGGTCTCTGAATACTCTTCGCATAATTCTTTAATTGTTTTTCCAACCATTTTGGCTCAATAAATTCGCAGATGCAACACTTTTTTCAGTGTGCCGATTTCCACTCGTTTTTATTTTCAATGTGCCAATATCAACTCGATCTTTTAATCAGATGTATTCGAATGAAGTTCGTGTTTTTACAAATCGCGTAAGTTTCATCGCACCTCTAACTAATTCACGCCATTTCTAGAACATGCCAGAGTGATTTTATTTTTAAAATGTTTTATTCACAAAAGTTTTAGTTTTAGACGAATAAATATTAGGATATAGGTAATTGCCCATAACGAACTGTAAGCACGTATTTTTATAGAAGTGTTTACAGTTACGTAAGTGAAAATTTCAACACTTTCGAATAAAAGCAATGGGGCATATTCATAGTCGAAATAAAGTCGCCTCTAAAATTAGTTGTAATCTTTTTGGAACTTATGCCAAAGGACTGACTAAGAAATTCGATTTCATTTTGATTATGCATATGCTCCAATAATTTTATTTAACAAAATTATTCGTGTGGCAACTCCATTTGTCATTTGTTCTCCCACCCGCCTTTGTTTTTGACATTTGACATTTCCTGTTACCGGTTTGGGACGTTTATGCACTAACGTGAATCGGTTAGGGACTTTTCCTAATGTTTCAGAATGTCAACATAAAACAAAAGGAGGATAGCACGATTTTCTTAAGAGAATGGAAGTAATGGTGTTTGTTGAAGAGATGTGGGCATATTCTCTTTGTATATAGCCACACCTTTTTGAAAGAGAATGGGGTCCGTTTACTGGTTTGCCGGAAACACAATTTTTTGCCGTTTGTATTTATGTGTGTGTTTCAATTCAATGGGCAGTTGATGATGAAGGAAACAAATTTGCCGTTTCTATTTGCTGTCGG
>NW_016209198.1:0-1968 GCF_001687245.7 Rhagoletis zephyria
AGGCGATTTCAATTTCTTTTTACAGAAGCACATTTGCCCATTGAAATCTACTCTTTCTTTCTTTTTTTCACAAAAAAAGCTTGGATAGTGATTGCGGCGGACCACGTTTTCACAGATTCGTTTTGTTGTAGAATATAAGCGAGATACAGTCGGAATGAGATTATTCCAATGAATTCTCTGGCAGCAATTGTGACCGGTTCAAGCAGCAGCAGCCTGCTATTGCCACTGTTGCCGGACGTCTGAGCTAATTAATTGTGCCACTGCAGCTGCAGTTGCTTGACCAATTCCGACTACTACTACTCCCAGCGGAGAAGTTCATTCAGCCCCCAATGAAAAGTTGTAAAGTTGCGCCAACAGCCAAACATCGTAATGACGACAACGACTTTGTTTGCTTGTTCTTTTTAGAGCTCTTTCTCTCAATGATTCCGGTGAAGCGTGTCCCCTTTCTCTCTATCTCTATCTCTGATGTCCTCTAATGGTCACTGGACACTACTTTTTTTCTGTACCAAAAAATTTTAGATGGGTAGATTCTTTCTCTTCCCCTTATCAGTTTTGGATACTTTGTATTTCAACAGCAGCAGCAGAAAACCCTTGACCCTTAAGGGCTCTTTTGGGCTTGTGAGGTTCCTTGGCACGTGTCAAATTGAATTCCTGTTGTAGCTTGAATTTTTCAGGTTTCAGAAAAAAAATTTAGCAGATGAGGACTTTCTTTTTTTCTTTCACTGGTGGTCAAACACACTTTTTTTGTTGTCACAGTCAACTTTTGACTGGCAATAAAAAGTTGGTAGTTGCAGGCAATTTAAATTTTGATTTCTACCCATTTCCCAGCCAGCGTTGGAGGGAAATGGACCGCCTTGACGCTGCACGTTTTACTGTTTATTGTTGTTTTACTGTTTTTGCTTTTTTGCTTTTCGGAAGTTTGGGTGCACTTATTCTTTCTTCCTTCTTTCCGCTGGCAGCAACAGCAGCAGAAGCAGTAANGTTTTCGCTTTTTTGCTTCTCGGAAGTTTGGGTGCACTTATTCTTTCTTCCTCTTTCCGTCGGCAGCAGCAGCAGCAGAAGCAGTAGAAATCGTTTTGTGGCTTATTATTGTTTGGCAGTTGCTACCACTGCAATGCCAGTTGGAAATCTTATTGGAAATTGAAATTGACAATGCATGAACGGTGCGATCGGAAGGAGGAGGAGGAGGGAAAGAAAAAGCGTTTAGCCAACATTTTTAGAGTGAAAGAAGGAGGNGTTTGGGTGCACTTATTCTTTCTTCCTTCTTTCCGCTGGCAGCAACAGCAGCAGAAGCAGTAAAAATCGTTCTGTGGCTTATTATTGTTTGGCAGTTGCTACCATTGCACTGCCAGTTGGAAATCTTATTGGAAATTGAAATTGACAATGCATGAACGGTGCGATCGGAAGGAGGAGGAGGAGGAGGGAAAGAAAAAGCGTTTAGCCAACATTTTTAGAGTGAAAAAAGGAAAAAGAGAGGGACAAAAGTTTGGCCATTTGCCGGCCACTTTTTCCTCTTGGTCTCTCTTTTTCTCCATTTGAGTACAACTTTCTTTCATTTTTTCCTTTTCCTTCCGTTTTTCTATTCTGGCAGTCAAATCGGTATTAGCTATGCTCAATTGCATTGTTCAGTTGTTGTTTGGTCATTTGGTGGTGGTAGCTGTAGCAGTGATCATTTAAATGGAACCAAAATGAGAAGGAAAGGGAGAATTCAATCACAGTAAATGGTGGTGGTAAATTTCCTTTTTCTGGTGAAGAATATTCTCAAGAAAGAAGGAGGAAAATGGCCACTTTTCGTAGTGGTCTGTTTGTGTGATTTGACGTTTGAAAACAGGTTTTCTGTGGGTTTAGTTTAAGACCTTATAAATGTGCTTTCCTTTTGCTAGTTTAGAGTAAGCGAATCAAGAGTCTTGATCAAGATCTTGATTGCTTAATTTTAAAAGTGAAAAGTTTTGATCAGCGGCTGATGAT
>NW_016209199.1:0-1968 GCF_001687245.7 Rhagoletis zephyria
ATTTGTTTAATTTGACATTAGAAGCCGTGAGGCGAAACACATATTTATAAAAAATCAGCTGATCTAGTAACACCACCTTATATAAATTCACCTTGCATCGAATACTGCATCGATGCATATCGATGTATCGTATATAAAAAGCGATATTTTTTTCTATGTATCGAATGTATTAAAAATGTACCAGAAAATGGAACAATTGGTACTCCGATAAATGTTTAAGTATTAATATTGAAATAAATTCATAAATAATTAATACGATGTCCGATGCTTTATAATGTAAAAACTGTATCTAATGCTTAATTTTTACAGCAAATGTAGATATCGCAATGCACGTTGAAGACTGTCGTCAAATTTTGGTGCCGGGTGATTGACATTCCTTTTTTATTACTGATGTCAAATGTGTAGTGAAACGTTAAGCATAAGTCAAGAATGCTAGCCGCTTAGCTATGGGCAAACCAAAAATGTGGCTCGATGGAATTCTTCATGATCTATTATTTTGTTCCTTGCTTACTTAAAGATCTTGCTTAGAAAGCAAAATAATACGTAGTCAGAAATGTACGACTTTTTATTCATTGTATAAGTATGAACATACGTATAAATCTATAAGTATGTAACGTTAAGTATGTATAAATGTCTTTTGTGTTTGTTAAGCAAGTATAATAAAAAAAAACCACATTGTACGTCCCCAAAAATTTTTTTTTAATATAAATACATTTTGTAATTTTTTTTAATTGGTACTAAAAAATACATGATGCATTTGATAAATTTTTGTTTTTTATCTATTTAAGTAACTATCAAATAAAACTCTTTAGTTTGATACCCGTATCGTAATATTTCATTTATCTTATCTATTTAATAATATTTTTCAAACAGGTGGCAATCCTCCCTGAAAAATATTTTTGACAGTGAACTTTTCTAAACCTCTTAAGTTTGATACCCGTATTGCTATATTTAATTTATCTTATTAATTAAATCAAATTCGAATATTCAAACAGGTTGCAACCTTCCACAAAAATATTTTCGTCATAAGCCTCATTTCACTTCTTTGTTTTGACAGCCATATTGCCATATTATTCTTTCTGAAGCATAGAGGAAAAAGTCTGATGAGGAGATGTAGTTATCTTTGAAATAGCTGCTATAACTTCCAACCGCTTAGACTTGTAGCTTTTTCCATTTTTCCTAAAAAAAAAAATCGTTGTACAAAGCTCAATAAAAATATTGAAACAAATATTAATACGCCACTATAATGTTGACAAATAATTAAGTTTTTTTTAAGGAAAATTTCCCTTAAAAACTAAATAAATAATAAATAATAAAAATAAGCAACTTTAGTTGGTATCAGGTAGTAAGTTGTGAAAAAATAAAAAAATTCCATAACATAAATTTTCCGAGAAAATTACTTCTTTCATTTCTCAAAGTATTACCGCGTGTTACTGGCATTAACTTTGTATTTCCGAAAATCTTTCTGATTTNTTTACTTCTTTAACTTTACTTAGGGCTGCCGCGTATTTAACTTCGAATTTCTATAAGTCTTTCTGATTTAATTAGTCTTTAGGGATATTTTTAGTTAGTTAAATTGCTAATAATTTTAAAATAATAAAATAAAAATTAATCTCGATGTGCTAGAAAAACAAGAAGTTTTTTTTTTAAATTTAACATACCACGATATTTAAAAAATAACATAATTATTAGCAGGGGAAAAATAAAGTTAAATGTCGCAGACCTGTGTCGTGGGTTTACTACCTACTGATGGATTTGAACCTCGAATTCATTGTTACTAAGAATGAAAAGTTTGATGCTAAATAAGCACTACATATTCATGTACATACATGTCTTGATTTGCTATGTACACTCGTTTACATATATACTTACAAATTGTATTTACATGTTGTATTGCATTCAGTACACTGCTGTGAATGTCAAATATCGCATGCTAAATTCGGAAAAATATCTCGGCAACTGGAAGCC
>NW_016209200.1:0-1968 GCF_001687245.7 Rhagoletis zephyria
ACTGGCGGAGCTATCCGGGGACTCTTGCCAGGTGAAGGAGAACCCGGAAACAAAGAAGTGAGCATTTTAAGGAGGGAAGTAGATTGCAATGAAAAAGAACAGAAAGAGACGTTGGGAGATAAAGTAGTTAAAAGCTTGCACCAGAGAAAGCTAGATTATGAGGTGGCGCGTAGACGCATATTTTGTGAAGATATGCTCCAGAGGAAGAAAAGTAGGAACTATAGAAAGATTGAGAAAATGAGGGCAAAAAAGAAGAACCTCAACAGGATATGTAGAAAGATTATTTCGACCATTGTTACTCTGAAAGGAGATAACAGATTTTTCGCTAAAACTAAAATTGGGAACCAGGAGGTACTGGCGTTGTTAGACTCAGGAGCAGGTGCAAGCTGCCTTGGAAAGAATGCTGCCAAACTCCTGGAAGGCAAAGAAAACATGATACTTAAAATTAGGGGGCAGAATATCCGAACCGCGAACGGTGGAGAAACTGCGGTAGTAGGTGTCATCACTCTTCCTGTCTTGTGGGATAACGTAACGCGCGACTTAGAGTTCTTGATCGTGCCTGGCTTACAACAAGAGGTTTACTTAGGTATGGATTTTCGGAAAGCGTTTAATATGAGTGTTGTGAGTAGAAGGGTGCATGCGAGTGTGAATGGTGCTGGTGTTTCAGAGCTCGTGCCCGCCGAGGGAGACCTAACTTTCGATGCAGTGAAGCATGACTTGACTCACTACCAAGCTGTGGCATTAGAGAAAGTTAAGGCGCAATTCCCGTCATTTGCTGTGTTAGGACTAGGTAAGACAGATAAAGAAGAGCATGTGATAGAAGTGACCAACGAGAATCTTCCAGTCAAGCAAAGGCACTATCCCATATCTCCAGCGATTCAGAAACTTATTTATAGTGAATTGGACCGAATGCTGGAAATGGGAGTGATAGAAGAGTCCAACAGCAGTTGGAACTCACCAGTTTCACTAGTTATTAAAGGGACTAAAAACCGCCTTTGTCTGGACGCTCGTAAGGTAAACGAGAGGACAATTAAAGACGCCTATCCACTGCCCCATATAGTTGGTATCCTTAGCAGACTGTAAACTACTAGATTCATATCCGCGATCGACTTGAAAGATGCATTCTGGCAGATACCTTTGGAGAAAAAGTCCAGGGAAAAAACGGCATTCACTGTACCAGGCCGACCGTTGTATCACTATACTGTCATGCCATTTGGGTTGTGCAATGCGGCTCAACGTATGTGTAGGCTTATGGACAAGGCCATACCCGCTAATCTTCGTGAATCTGTGTTCGTTTATTTAGATGACTTACTTGTTTGTTCGGAAAATTTTTTGTCCCATATGTCCTTGTTAGAAAAAGTTGCTAAATGTCTCCGTGAAGCCAAGCTTACGATAAACGTTGAAAACAGCAAATTTTGTTTTANTGATGCCAAGCTTACGATAAACGTTGAAAAGAGCAAATTTTGTTTTAAGGAGGTGAGATATCTTGGGTATGTCGTAGGCAACGGTTGCATTCGTAGCGACGCCAGCAAGGTTGCAGCCATGAAAGATTTCCCGGAGCCACGAACCCCGAAGCAGCTCAGGCGGTTCCTAGGGATAACAGGGTGGTACCGAAGATTCCTACAGGATTACGCGACAATGGCAGCTCCGCTGCACGACTGCCTCAAAAAGGACAAAATAAACAAGTTTGCTATGACGGAAGAAGCCCGAAAGGCATTTAACCTGTTAAAGGAGAGCCTGATCTCGGCGCCTGTGTTGACTCACCCCGACTTCAACAGACACTTTTATATACAATGCGACGCTTCGACGGACGGTGTGGGCGGGGTTTTATTCCAACTGGACGACGACGGTAATGAGCGGCCAATAGCCTACATATCGGCAAAGCTCAACAAAGCGCAACGCAATTACAGCANTCGTAGCGACGCCAGCAAGGTTGCAGCCATGAAAGATTTCCCGGAGCCACGAACC
>NW_016209201.1:0-1968 GCF_001687245.7 Rhagoletis zephyria
GAGGAATGGCTCTCAACCTCCGGAGGTGCCGACGATGGGCAAGCCCGAGACGAAAGAAACCCCAATGAGCGAGGGGGTAGAATCCGTCACGTCAGAAGCCAAAAGTGCTGGGAATGCTCTCTCAACCGAGGGATCCGTTATCAGCATCGGACGGTCCTATGACAGGGCGTAAGAAGAGAGGTTTCTAGCCTCGGTCAAAGAAGATGTCGAACTGGCGTGGCTGGAGAAGACTTTGTAGGATGAAGACCCTGCAGATAAATCTCCAACATTCTAAGGCGGCGTCCGCAAATCTACTCATCCACCTTGAGCAAAGTGGAGCCGAGGTAGTCCTGGCACGGCTGTTTGGAAGATGAAGTGGAATTATCTCAGAACTTCCTTCTAAGTTGCCCAGCATTCACAATACTAAAATTTAATCCCCTCGGTGCTCATTTCTACTAATCACTACTACTATACTATATACTAACTTTAATGTACTATTGTTGCAAACAGTATTTCCAGTATTAAATGTAAGATGATAGAATTCAAAATTAATCGCAAAAATTCGATAAATGTTTTAGAAGTGTAGCCCGTGATGCTACCACTTTAATTAAAATTTTTCTAGTATTCGAATATAAGATAACTCTAACTTTATCGAAGTAATTTTGTAGAAGTGTCAGTAGTGCTGCCACTGAAACTCGAAGGGATTTTATAACTACACACATGCAAAACATAANATAATAAATTTTTTTCTAGTAATGCAAATAGATGTTTGGTTGCAAAAGTTACCAAAATGAAATAAAAGTTACCAAGTTACCAAACCGCTTAAAAGTTACACATTTTGGTAGAAAGTTACCAATTTTGGCAACCATGCTCGGTATACGACACAGAGTTGCTCGCAATATATCTTGCACTAAAGCACTTTCAGTCCATGGTAGAGGGCAACCAAACGAGCATCTATTCTGATTACAAGCCGCTTGTTTATGCCTTTAATAAACACTGTGACAAGGGTTCTCCGCGGCAGATTAGGCAACTAGACTATACCAGCCAATTTACAACGGACATCTGTCATGTTCCAGTTTAAGTGAATTAAACTGCAGATATGTTATCGCGTATTAATTCAATAACTTCTATTAATTACCTCACCATGGCAACGCATCAGTAAACAAATCATGACATACAATCTCTCGTAAAGGGTAAGAGAAAGCACTCACTTCAAATTAAATATATCAGGGTAGCAGACGCTGACGCTCCAGGTGCCAATGGGACACTCAAAATGTTTTCGCAGCGACTCGTTTGGTTATGCGAAAATACTGTCAAGCGTTCGTTCGAGCAATCGTAGCAAGGGGTTGCGACACAAAAAAACGCCACTACAGCGCCTGGGGATACCTGACCAACGCTTTCAAATTGTTTATGTGGACATTATCGGACCATTGGCACTGAATCATGGTTTTCGATGTTGTCTCACCTTTATCGATCCTTCTAGGTGGCCCGAGGCGATACCTCTGCCTGATATACTATCTGAAACCGTCTGCAGAGCGTTCCAGAATGAGTTGGTTGCGCGATATGTTTCTCCTCAGAAAATAGTAACCGATCAGGGCACTCAATTCGAGTCCAAAATGTTCCAAGAAATGCTCCAGACGCTATGTACTCACACAACGAATGGGCTGATAGAAATATGATATCGATCCTTCAAAACNACTAGATCTAGCATCTGAAATGCTCTTCGGCCCGTGAACAGGACTACCGGGTGAGTTTTTCACTACACAGCCTAGCGTGCATCCAAGTTGCGTTTATGTCGATGAATTGCGTATACACTTACAAAAAATTCGCCCTGTCGAGACTTCATGGCACTCCATTCGTCGACAAAGATTTATTTTCATCAACGCACGTTTACGTCCGAAACGATAGGGTAAAACCTTGCATGACTGAGCCATACGATGGCCCATACAAGGTGGTAGCAAAACACAACAAATATTTCAAAAGGTGTGT
>NW_016209202.1:0-754 GCF_001687245.7 Rhagoletis zephyria
AGCAACAACCACCCCCAAAAAGCAGGCGCAAAGACACTGTTTTCAGTTAACAAAATTTTTTTAGCTGAACAAAGAGAAACAATAAACACGGTGACAACTGCGACAAATGCAATAGGGGCAACATTCAGTGGTGACAACAGCAGTTCCACAACTCAGGTCACTGCAGGCANACGGTGACAACTGTGACAAATGCAGTTCCACAACAGGTCACTGCAGGCACTTGAGGCACTTTTTCCACTCTTTTTGGTCAATGAGCAGCAGCAGCAATTTTGTTTTGCAGCATATTTCCGAGAAAAAGCCTCTTTTCCTCCTTTTCTCTTTTTCTCTTTTCCTCTTCTTCCTTCTTCTTCTTCAAGCAGAGTGTTTGCATTTATTCGTGGGGAACGTTTTTGCAGCCATTACCCTCGTGGCTTTGGCTGCTGGTATGCTTTCAGCTTTTGCAGCTATTAGCAACCACGATTAACGTAATGATATTTTGCCTCCCCTTCTCCTTTTCTTCCAGGCTGGCTGCCACCATTTGCACTCACTGCTTGAGCTCACAATGTGCAGTCTAATGAATCAGAGAGACTGGAAAAAGAGAAGTCCATCGCCATTTTTTCTGTTGTTGTTTGCTTCTGTTGCTGTTGCTGCTGCTGTTCTTGTTGCAGTTTTAGCAAAATCACCGGTGATTTTTTATTGCCAAACTAGTCAAAACTACTGCTAATTTAACCAAAAAAAAATAAAACAAAAATTTATAAATGATAAAACTTTAAAC
>NW_016209202.1:845-1968 GCF_001687245.7 Rhagoletis zephyria
TAACCAAAAAAAATAAAACAAAAATTTATAAATGATAAAACTTTAAACAAAAGAATTTCTCTCAAACACTACCAAAACAAAATTTTTTTCTGAAGTACTACTGTATTAACTGTTTTCTACTAATCGTAAACAATTTTTCATTTTTTTCACTTTTTTGGATTTAATGGTGCACACCAAATTGCTGCTGTCGTCTGCGCAAATTTACACACACACACTTATTCTCCCAAACCAGTTTTTCTGCATTTTGCTGTTAATTCAACCTGCTCACTTTCTGGTTGCACCTCTAGATTACCTACCTAACTATGCTGATCACTTAAGCCATTTTTTTTCTTTCCTAAAAGTACTACAACTACACACAGAGTTTGCAACANGCTGTTAACAATTCAACCTGCTCACTTTCTGGTTGCACCTCTAGATTACCTACCTACCTCTGTTGATCACTTAAGCCATTTTTTTCTTTCCTAAAAGTACTACAACTACACACAGAGTTTGCAACAGCTGTGAAAAAGACAGCACTTACCATTGACGCCTTTGCCTGCTGCCTATTGCCAGCTGAAACGTGTCGTCCATTTACCTCTCTCTCTCTCTCTCTCTCTCTCTCTTTCTTTTTACCCTTTCTGCCCTTTTTCGCTGCAGTTCCTAACCTTTTTTCTCATTAGTCTCTTCAGCTGAGAACTGAAAGAGCATCATTTGTGTGTGTGTGTGTTGCAGCAGCAGTTTTTTGGTGGTAGTTTTGATGATAAAAATCACTTTGTGAACTGTGCACAAAGATACACTCACACACGACCAAGAAGTACACTGCGACTTAAACTGGAGGTGGTGGTCGTCATCGTCGTCTTCTCTGACTTTCTGACTCATTGACTGTCTGTTTTGCCTGCTGCTGCTGCTAGCTGCCTCTCTCAGCAGCTCNCTGCTAGCTGCCTCTCTCGGCAGCTCGCTAATTGTGCTGATTTGACTGATTTACCTTGCGTGATTAGACGTCGTTCTTTTCTGCAGTTGCGTCTGCTGCTCTTGCACTTGAAAACTGCCACTGTGTGCACACACACACACTTATCATCTTCTGCAGATAGCAGTTTTTGAGTAGTTGACAGTGGCAGACAGACAGGCAGAGGAAAGATGACAA
>NW_016209203.1:0-1968 GCF_001687245.7 Rhagoletis zephyria
TTTTGCTGCAGATTTCTTGTCTCATTTTTTTGTTTGTTTAGACTCAATTCCATACACTTAACAGCGCAGACCACACGCCGACACATGCACATGCGCGCCAGCTGGTTTTGCCTAAGCGTTCGGTTTAGTCAGTTAGTCTGGAGTTGGCGGTGTGTTGGTCGAGGAAAACGTAGTCGCCGCAGAAGGTACGATTGCCACCAAACTTAATATAACTCTGATGGCAAGAGATCGCCGCCAGAGGAGTAGGTATCGCACTGATCTACACTGCCACTGCTCTTCTTCTTGGAGCGTATCTACTGTGTCTGTTACGGTTGTTGGTGTTGTTGCGCTCGCAAATGACTCATGCATTGTGTGATGTGGAAGATACTTGAATTTAATTGTTAAAATGTTTGGTCATTTCGATTTTTGCAATCACCTACACTGTTTTCAGAGTTGGAAAGCTGAATATCATAGTGATCTAGGTAACTCCTCCAGACAAGCTCTGAACGCTGAATGACAGTGAGGCAGGCGGAAGTCATATAAATACTTCTGCAAATCGGAAGATCATATAGACGGATTACCTACGGGATTAGTATGGAACAAAAGGGACAGAATATCGTTCCGACCAGGATCAACATCTGGTTGTCCGGTTAATATCTGCTCAAATTTTTATCCGGTTTATATCCGGCTAATATCCGTTATTTTTGCTATCCATATATACGGTTAATATACGTTCATTTTATAAAGCGTACATTCGGATTTTTTAATCAGATATTCGAATAACCGGCACACAAGCAATAAGTTTTCTAAAAATTAAATCATGATAAAAACATAGCAAGGTATAACCGTTCTCTCAATTTGTCGGCCATGATTTTTTTTTGAAGTTTGCCAACATTTTAAAATCATATAAATTGAAAATAAAATAATGAAATTGTTCGAAATTGTTGTTGCTTGAGATTGAAAATGAAAATGTGTGTGTGAGTTTGTGAGTAAATTTAAAAACTAAATTGTTTGGNATTAAATGAAGCAATCAAAACTAAAAGTAAAAGGAAATCCAATTTGCAAAAGGAGAAAAAAATTATTTAGAAAAATAAAAAGTTATAAACCACAAATTTTTTTAAATTATATGAAGTAAGAATAAAATTTAGCAAATAAAACAAAATTAAATTAAGCAAAAATTCAATCAAAGTTAGAAAAAATAAGAAAATAAAATAAGCATCTAAAAATTAAATGAAGTTCAAAAGATATGTTTGAATTATTTTGGAACAAGCTTCCCCCCTTGCCGGAAAAATCAACCAACACTAACCAAAAAAAATATGTTAAACAATAAAATAAAATAAAAAATTAAAAGGAAATTTAGTTGAAAAAAAAATAAAAACTTAATTAAAAAATAAGAAAAATTTTTTTCTGAAAATTAAATTAAAAAAGAGAAAAAACGAAAATAAATTAAGTATCTAAAATTTTAATGATATTAAAAATATGTTTATTTTTCTAAACAATAAAATTTAAGAACAATAAAATAAGTTCCTGAACACTAAAGGATATAAAAAAATAGTTTTGTTTTTAAAATAATAGAACCTAAACGTAAAAAAAAATAAAATAAAAAAATAAAATAGTAAACAAAACTTTTAAATACACTTAAAAAAAAACCAAAACAAATATATTTTCTTTTTAACAAAAAAATCTAATAATTTAAAAAGAATTATACTAAAAAAGCCATTTTTAAGCAAAAAACAAAACCTACTTCAATTTTCTTATACAAACGTTGTCCAAAGTTATGCAGTAACATACATGCAAAAAAATATCCCACGAATTAATAACCTCCGCCTTTTTTTGAAGTCGGTTAAAAAAACTCTCTGCCCGAGGAATCGTAATGGGATCTCTTGAATTGCACGCCTGTTCATTGCTCGCTCGAACTTTGCGAGTGCGTGTGCAAAATGTTGCACAAGTGCTTTCTGTCAAAAGAGCTTTACACCATGAAAGTTGCCA